>NW_026652283.1:51933450-52096564 GCF_009828535.3 Hylobates moloch
TGCTTCCCAGTATGTTCTAAAGAGCATTATGGCCAGAAAAAGAATGCTGAGCTCATGTATCTAATTTTATTTCTATCTAAGATAAGTCATCCCTCTTCATCTAAGAAAAAAACTAAGTGAATTAAAATAAAAAACATGGACAAGTACTCTGAATTACTGAATCTTTACTTATGATGAAACATACATAATAGGGAGCTTCTTTTACATGAGGGTAATATGAACAATATGAAGAAGTCTGACTTTTCATGATAACTACTATGCTCTCAATCTTTTCTACCTATGGGTTCCAGTTATATTGTCTTATTTTAAATTGTATACACAAAACCAAAGTTTATTCACTTCTGTTGTGAACAGCTTCCTTAAATTTACCTCCATCTAACAATATATTGCCAAATATAATGAAAAATACGATCCAAGGCACAATTTCTAAGCCCAAGGAGCTCACAACATATAGGAAGGTAGATATTGGAAGCTATACACATCACACCAAGCTAACACTACCAGGTAACATATGGTTCATGCCATATATAAGTGGATATATATTCCTCTGGGAGTTCCAGCACAGGAAAGACTGGTGTGGATCAAGAGACAGAGAAGGGAAAGTCTAAGACAAGCGGTGGGATATGAGCTGGGCTTTAAGGCATGGGTGGAATTCACATAAGCAGGGAAGTAGAGAACATTCCAGATATAACAACAAAAAGTATAAAAGTGGGAATAAGAAGGAGAATATATATGACACAGAGTACAGAGTCAGACAGTCAAAAAAAGAGGAGGGTTTGTATTTCATCTTCTTCTCTGTCTCCAATAACCTCTGAGGTGTGACATCCTCCCATCATTAATGGTGGCAGTGGGCAACAGTAAAGATTCCCACATCTGAGAGTCAGGATACTAAATTGGTTTAGGAGGAAAGGCAAGAGCAAATGGAGTGAGCACTTCTGATATGACTTTAAGATTTTAGATATTAGGCAATACAGGTGGCAGCAGTGAGAAAGAAAAATAGGAAAGTTCAAACCAGAAGCCAAGTTTTTTCAATAAGATTCATTTTAGACACACGGATTTTCAAATGATAAACATCAAAATGGTTAACTGGAGATGTGGGACTGGCACTCAGGAGAGTTGAGAGCTTAATAAACATTTGGGTGTTATCAGCATATGGATGACAGGGGTTATGGAGAAGGAAAGAAAGGACACACATAAACACACAGAGAATCTGTCTGTCCATCTGTCCCTGGCAAAGTCAACAGAAGCAAAGGTTCAGAGAGGTAGGAAGATATCCAGGAGAATACAACCCAAGAAAGCAGTACCTAATACAAGAAGGACCAACAGATTTGGCCTCAAGATTATTCTTGGCCCTGGGGAGAAAATGCACAGTGTGGTATGGGCAAGCAGCAGACTGTACAGGGTTGCTACAAAGATAGGAAGGATGGGGGGGGGAATGGTCACACAAAGCAATAAAAGTAGAGAAAAATAAGATGGTAGTTAGCGTGGCAGCAATAGCCAAGAAAGGGGTATTTTCAAATTGAAGAGTCCTATGTCCAAGAGGCCTATGTGAAGATGGGTATTAGAG
The DNA here is from genome assembly GCF_009828535.3 of Hylobates moloch. Lineage (NCBI taxonomy): Eukaryota > Metazoa > Chordata > Mammalia > Primates > Hylobatidae > Hylobates > Hylobates moloch. The sequence goes on from NW_026652283.1 coordinate 51,935,018, forward strand.
AAGAAAGAGCTTAAAGATGAAGAGAAGATAATAAAGAGATGATTGTAGGGTGCGGAATAACACAGCTAGTAAGAACATTTACTGAACACTTACCAGGTGCCAATCACTCTGTGAGGCACTTTACTGCATTATCTCATTTTATTCTTACATCAGCTCTTAAGTGTTTGTTATTTTTATTATCCCATGTTACAGAAGAGGAAACTAAAGTATAGAATGGTTAAATTACTTAAGATCACAAACCTAGGAAGTGGCAGAGCTAGGAACTGAATTCAAGTTTGTTTGACATCAAATTGTTGCTATAAAGTTCTACTCAAAACTGAAGAAACCAGGCATATGAGAGTGAATTTCTAAAATATTTGTTGACACTCAGAAGAAAAAAATTTTTAATAAGATCATACATAGGCAATTCTTTAAGGTAGGAAGAATGTGAGTCTACCTTCTCCCCTTATGAAAAACAAAACAAAAAATACACATCCAAACCTTAGACATTTGAGTTTTGGCTTTTCACAACGTTTCCCCCTTGGAATTGGATCACTTTGGGCCTAATTTGTCGATAGAACTTGATAAACTGGTATATATCTCATACAAGCTAACAGTGATCACCTCATGAAATAAAATGTGAAGTCATCTTCAAGAAAAAATCCTAAACTGAAAGTTTTCAAGGCAATAATTAACAGAAATACAGACAGGAAACAAAAATTCAGAAATTAATTACATAGCAGACTTTCTACTCTAACTGCATTAGAGAGACTACATAAACACAAAACAAAAAAAAAAAATGAAAGCTTTTGGCTTTAAAAGTTTGATTTCTGTGTTGAAGATATGAGCTCATATTATCACTGTGACTTTATTAATATGGAGAAAAGCAAGAACACTCAAAAAGCCAAGTGTGGCAGGTACTGATAGGTCAAAATTCCCTTACTTCTCCTCCTCGTTGTCTTCATTTTGACATTTCTCATTAGCACCGCCATTAGAAAGTAGGATCAGAAAGAAGCAGTGAAATACACTCTCTTTGATTCTGCCATTTATTAATAGCTCCAGTGAGTTGCCTTTTGCCAGGGAAATTAGAAAGTAAGTATTGAGAGTTGGAGTTATTTACAGACTTTAATTATCCATATTATTTCCGGTCTATACCTCAGTAACAATGGGTAAATCAGAGTTATCTCAAAATAGGTAATGAAATATATTTATTACCACCTATGGTAAGTTTTGCTTCAGAAAATTGAAAATGATCACTAATATGAAGAGTTTTAATTACTGGTAGATGTCAATTATCCACATCATTCTTAGTCTAGTGCCTCATTACCATGCATAACATAGATAACTGTAGTGTATAATGAATAAATAATGAATCTACTAACCCAAATCTTTAATCCACTATTTTTTTCAATGAATTTGTTTTCAATGATTACTACTTGGTCTTTACTTGCCATGGCCCAAGATGCCTTACTTATACTTAGAGCACTCTATGCGGAAAAACTCAACCATTTCGACTTCCTGTGCCAATCACACATTTTGGATTTTGCAAAGCTTAAGGTTAGACATACACCTTAACCATTGCCACTAAGTAAGAAGGGCAAGCAAATCACAGAGAAATTCTGATGGACAACAAAACTTCTATAATTATAAGACATCAAATATTCAGGGATAGCCTATTTAAACCGAAGGAAACAATGTAAATTTCAGCACTCTTCTAAACTGGGTATTTAAATTCACATCCTAAAAAAATGCAGTAGGGAAAAACCAACAGGTAGATATACTCAACAAAATACTGTTTATCACAAGAACCTATGTACTTTAAAGCAGTAACTGGCTAAATTTAGAAGCTGTCCAAAATTGTATCAGTAGCCACATCTATTTCTTCAAATTATGAAAACTTGTGTAGATTATTTTATCTTCCATTTTAAACTATTTTTAGTAATAACTGCTTAAAATGTGTGGCTCTTCTGCATTTCCTAAGAAGCTCAAAAACTACACAAAATAATATAATTCAGATAACTTACCCTCTTACACCCACCTAACCTCACTGCCAGAAGGAGAATTATATTGATGATGATCTCTTAACTTGCACTGCCTTTAGGAAAATTCAAGTAAATATAACAAATGTAGTCACCCAATCAGAGAATCAACTTCCAACAAGAAGTCTCTCTGGCTTCTTCCTCAATTCTTCAGTAAATCATTCTCCCCACCCTAGCACAGTCCACCAGACAGACAATCTCTAATGAATGCCCTGCATCAAAACAAAACAATGGGCCTAACACAATTTAGAGTTTTTCCCTACTTAAAACTATTAGGAAAAGCAGGAAAATCCAACATACAAGCAACACATTAAGAAATGCCCATCCAAGAGTTCTTACTAGCAACTGCTACCAGTGCTTCTATATCCAATCTCCTCTATGTGCCAGTGCAGCACTCAGGAAACAGTACCCCAATAACATGGCCACATGCATTGCTTACTGCTCTAAGTGAGGCACTGCCCAGTTTTCTCTATTTCTAACGTTAGAAACACTGCTACCCCCTTATTTTTATCATTTCCCAAACAAAAGCTGAGGTTTTTGTCATCCTTTCTCTTTGTAAAATGAAACTATTTAACACAACAGCTAATGAAAATGAATTAAAGCTCTTCATGCCAAAGTTTAAGATATGCTGGTTACTAAGCTACTCATAAAATGCTACTTTAAATTGTTCTGTATCATCTCCCACCCTACCAGTATTATGAGAAACAGTCCTTTAACATACTAGGTCTCCTAGCTAACAAAAACCTCACATGCATGAAAAAGCATTTTGGTTTTTGATGATGATGATGATGATGATGATGATGATGATGATGGTGAGATGATGGTCTCACTCTAATTTTACTGGTGCAAAAATATTAACATTGTAAGTCATGCAAACTTACACCTTTAATGATATAATATGCAGGTAAGTACCATTTAAAAAATACTTTCGAAACTAGAAATCTATGCTGAAAAACACTGCTTTCTCATTGCAGTATAATCTTTGCAGGCCAGAATTCCAAGCAAGAATAATCATCTTGGAAAAGATAAACATTATATAATATAAACATTAGGCATTCCCTTGACCTAATACTATATCCAGCAAATAGTAAATAACCATATAAATTTAAAATGAATAGTCCTAAATCAGAAGTGGAACACTAAATTTTATGGTCACTTACCTGAACCTCACTTGTCCTCTGTTTAATAGTATCTTCCTTCTCCTTAAGGTCCTGTTCCACATTATTCTTTTCCCTAGAAGACCAGCAAACAATGCAAGAATATTTTAGAACATCAGCTACAGCTGGTATGGTTATCCATCCTCCTAATCCTGAATCGCTTTTTAAATACATAGTGAAACATTCAATTTTTAAATGAAGGGCAGATTTTTCTACCCTCTTTTAATTATTTATGGAATAAAAATCAATATAAGCTCCGTTTGTAAAAAAAAAACTGCTTTCTCACTAAAATGTGGTGAAAAGAGGATAGATTAAAAAAAGAAGAGGAGAAAAATAATCAATGAAACACTCAGGTTTCACTGATGTCACTGTTGCTATGGAAATAGTGTCCAATGAAAATTGCTGGTAAAGAAAAGGAGGGGTTGCATCAGCTCTGTAAGGTTAACCCTTAGGTACCACTGTCAAATTAAATGAAAATGGCTAATAGAAACAGTCAACAATACTAAGGAAAAAGACATTTACTGAAGTGTTAATTTCCCCTTAAATCACTGGTGTGTATCAATTTTAGAATGAAACAACAGAGAAAATGGTAAAGATTATTAATACACAGGCAATTTGCTCTATCAAAAATTACATCTCAAAAAAAAGCTATTTTAGGACCATATATCAAATCCAATTGATCAAATATACAAACAGTATATATAAAGTAAAAAAAGAACCACAGCAGCATTTATCTCTTCTACTCTTCAAATCAAACATGCTGGGCTCCGCTTTTACTTTGAAACATCATTACCTAAATTCTTATATGCTTTAATCAGGCCTGAGTGGCTATGAACAAATCCCAAGCAACCTTACATTCAGAATTGCAAAATAAAGCTGTTACTTTTGATGTAACAATTTAACTGCCCATTTGTAGTTGTACTGAAATCATGCGTGCACACGCACATACAAACACACACACCTCCCTTCACTTTCTTTTCTAGAAAATGAGAGAAAAAGCTCAAAGAATTCTGCAGCAGTACATTTCTGGGGTTGAGGGGAAAGGTAAAAGGCGGCAACATGGAGAAGGGAAGACAGCATTTAACAAGTCCTCCAGATTAGTATAGCCAAGTTTCTCCTTCGAGCTTCAAGACTACATTTCAGTTTCCATCTCAGACATAACCCAAAATGTAAGCTCAGGCTCCACTTAGCTCCAGCATAAAGGAAAGTGAGAAAATTATACCAAAGCAGATACTTAAGGGACAACTGCATGCTTCATTTATATTTCTCACCTTCTTGAGGTGAGATTTTAAATGTAGACAAAAATCAACTGTTTTGGATATGTAGGCACAATGTTCTTAAGATGTGCATGGAAGAAAGTATACAAATAAAGCTATTTGTGCACTGTTACTTTTAAACATTTGAGATGGCCAAGGAGCTCACTGTTTGTCAGATGGGTCGCAATGTGGGTCGCGATGTCGTGATTTTAAACAGTCCCTTACCATGCGAATCATGTTGCAGCCCGATCCTTCCATACCTCAATCTATTTATTATGCAAAGGCCATCCCCCACCTCCAACCCTTATATAAATTAAGCAAATTCAAGAAATACAAAAACACAGGGGGAAAATTTTCTGAAAATACCCAACAAATTCTGCAAGCTCAATCTTGGAAATTTTCTTTCCTCCTTATGTGAGCAGATGAATGTTTTCAGTCTTGTTGCAGCATGTTAGAGATAAGTCACATGAAATCTAGCACCCTCCCCCCATCCCAAATCCTCAGAGGCATTCCACACAAGGTCAGTATCAATTCAGCTCCCGGTTTCTGAAAGTAGATAATAACAAAAATAGAAAACATTACAGTGTCACAGATCAGCAGTGCACACGTTTGTACTGAATTCTTTCTGCTCTGCTGCTAACTGCTGTCACTGACAGTGTCTGCTCAGATCAAGTGTGCATGCAGGAAAACAGGGCTACAAGAAGGCAGTGAGCTGACTCAAAGCAGCCAAGACAGAAGGATGGGAGAGCAAAGCAAGGAAGCTCACTTGGTGAAAATCCAAAACAGATTACAAAGGACTCAGTTCTAAACAGCAAACACAGTCTATGTTTGGGTAAAATGGAGGAAGCTTGAGGAGTACAAATTTCTCTTCATAATTTGGGGTCTATGGGGGAGGAAGGGGAAGGGGAGGAAAGGATGGTGTTATCTCTAAACATATCCTGAAGACCATTCCCAACTACAGAAAAAAATATGGAGATCTTTAGGCATTAATTCCTCTTAGTACGAAGATCAATTAAATTTAACTTTTGATTCATGTTTATCTAATAAAATTCTGGTCTTACAATATTCCTTTTATTAGCACAACCAAAGTATAACATACATTGCTAAACAGAAAACTTAAAAAGAATTAAATGTTCAATTATATCACTTTCTATTTAAAAAATTATGACTGAAAACCTGTCCTGTAAATCAGACTGAAAATCAAGTAATTTTCTTGACCTAGTTTACAGTTTCAGAGATGCTCAAATGTTATTCTGTTGTCTTGCAATGATTCTTAACCTTTATAACTATTCTTCTCATTTCAGGCAAATAAAAATATCTAAACATATCTTTAGGTGCACTTAGGATACTTGCCCATATTTCTTATATTCTCCCTACTTTTGAACAACGTGTATATTTTTCTACGGTTGATGGACACATAATCAATACAAGTATTATTTTTAACACTAGTAATTTAAAAACAATTATCTTTAAGGATCTGTGCCACAATAAGAAGTAATATTTATATGCAACTTCTCAAGGAGCCCACCAATATAGGTAGATAAGATAGATATAAAACATTATTTCAAAAATAGGTGCATGAGGCCAGGTGTGGTAGCTCACACCTGTAATTCCAGCACTTTGGGAGGCCGAGGTGGGTGGATCACTTGAGGTCAGGAGTTCAAGACCAGCCTGGCCAATGTGGTAAAACCCTGTCTCTACTAAAAATACAAAAATTAGCTGGGTGTGGTCTCGCAAACCTGTACTCCCAGTTACTGAGGAGGCTGAGGCAGGAGGATCACTTGAACTCAGAAGGCGGAGGCTGCAGTGAGCAGCTACTGGGCCACTGCACTCCAACCTGGGCCACAGAGTCAGACTCTGTCTCAAAAAAAAAATAAAATAAAATAAAAAAAAGGTGTGTGAGCATTTTGCCTGAACCACCACTCATCTTGGATGTCATGACAGGAAAAGCTATTACCTTCACCTTAGTAATTTCCAGAAAAGGGAAATGAAATGATCCTACTCATCCTCTATTTTAGACTATATTTCTGGTCCTTTTCATTCTTAAGATGCTTACGCATCCTGAGGAATCCACAAGTACCAAAGCTATAAAGAACAAGCCAAGAATAAAGCTCCCTGGTATTCCAAAGGCTCACAGTTCTGATTCCATGGAGCGGTGAATTTGAACCATCAAGAAAAGCAAATCCCAAGCTAGGCTTTCAGAAGCCTAAGGTTGATAAATACATAAATCTAATATGAAATGGTCAAGTTATTCACAAGGACAGTTAGGCTGAGGGACCTTGAGTCTATGCAATCCACTTCCATTTTCCTAGACTCTATATACAGGGAGTACGGTGTAAGCCATCTGTCTTAGTTTTTGATGCAATTCCAATATTATCAAAGACAAGATAAAATCATCTTCCAAGTCCTTCTCAGATACACAGTTTTATGTCTTTTTTCCTAAACATCAGCATCCACTATTTCATAACCAGAAAACATTAAAAACTAGAAACTATTAGAAACTACAAAGTTGTGAAAACTCACAAAGCTGTATTTTTCAATCCTGAAACTTATTTATAAAAATTCTCTTGGAGTACATTTAACCATAAAAATGGTATCACTAAGTAGCTTAACTGCCAATCTCTCTCACAAGCAAACAGAGAAAAATCTAGCTCTTCTGAGAAATAGTTTTTCTCACTCTGATCAGGTCACTTAACCTTTCAGAGCCCTAGTCTTATTTTTCATATGTGGATGCTAATATCTCTATCATCTTAGGATTTGCAAGGCAAAATACGTAAGATGTCAAGTAATTAATATTGAGCCTAAATATTAACATTACTTAGAATTTTAAACAATAGTGAAGTAGTTTTTAAATTTGTTAAAAGGAATTATGGGTTGTAAAAAAGGTTAGAAAACACTGATCTAATATAGTTATAGAATAAATAAACACTAAAATTTCTGCCCCCAAAATCTTATCTGAATATCATTCAAAATAACCTATCTACTCTCTGCTTTCAGAAACTCATTATATGGTTTTGAAACCATAAGATTTGGAGAAAAATAGGTTACTAAATACTAAATACAAATTCTATCACAAGTCACCTTACATCACTGTAGTGGTGATGTAAGCTATTTGTTCTGACCGACCCTCTCTCCTTCTAGGGTTCAGCAATCCTTTTAGGAGACTGCTCCACTTTCCACCTCTTCTAATTTCTTTCTACTCATATAGTTCAAACAGAAGATGCCATCTCTCCGGGCAATGATTGGCCAGAAATTGGCTCCTGGTCGAAGCTTAGCCAGTCAAAGTACCCCACCACACAATCACAGAGATTAATTCAAGAAGGAGCCTGTGACCAAAGCCAAAGCAGTCAGAATCTTTATCTAGGATGCCTTTATTCGGAACTGATAAAAAGCTAGCATTCTAGGTAGCAAGCCCTGGCTCCTGCCACCTCCTGTCATACTTAATTTTATGGGCTAATTTGGCTAGGCCACAGTACCCAGATATTTGGACAAACACGACTCTAGATGTTACTGTGAAGGTATTTTTTAGGTGAGATTAACATTTAAATCGGTAGGCTTGAGTAAAGCAGATTACCCTCAATAATGTAGGTAGACCACATCCAATCACTTGAAGGCATTAAGAAAAGATGAGGTCCCCCAAGAAATAAGGAATTCTATCTCAGATTGCCTTTAAACTTGAGATGCAACATAAACCCTTCACTGGGTCTCCAGCCTGCCAGCCTGTCCTATAGATAGATGTCAGACTTGCCAGCTCCCACAACCTTAAAAATTTCTTAAAATAAATCTCTCTGTCTCCCTCTCTCTCTACATATATATATACACACATATACACACATATATACACATACATATATACATACATATATACACATCCTATTTGTTCTCTTTCTAACCCTCCTTCCAGCCCACATATACCTTTACTCTTCCAATTATATGGGGGTCATCAAATTCTTCTTTTTGCCTAAACCAGCTCCAGTTAGGTAGGTCATTTCATCTTTTTTAAGCCTCTGCTTTCTTCTCTTCAAAGAGGGATAATAAAATCTGTATCTCACAACTGCATACAGGATTACATAATTTATGCCCACACACCCAGTTTACACAGTAGATGCTAAATAAAAAGTTAAACACCAACAAACTCTTTATAAGCTCTAGTTTCTGCAGCTATAAAATGAATATCTACTTTACAAACCATATATGGGATTGCTATGAAGAGTGATAGTGAAAATACACAATAAAACCTAATATACCACTATGCAACTTATCTACTTACTCAATAACACATTGAATCCTATTACATACTTGTCACTATGCTATACTTAGGGGGTACATAAAACCAGTGAGATAGGCACCTGCCATTAAGAAGCTCTTAATTCAGTGTATGTGAACACACACCTGGTGTGAGGGGTTGGGGATAAGAATATAAAGAGATAATTACAATGCAGTGTACTAGGTGCTACAACAGGTAAGCACTGTGGGACAGGTAAGGTGCTATTGGAACAGAGAATGGGAACTTGACTCTCCCTGAAGGAGGTCAGAAAAGGCCTCCTTGGTATCACTGAAGGCAGGATGATTAATTGCAAAGTGAGCTGTGCAGATAATAATGTCATGTTTACAATATAAATTACTCCGGTCTGAGAATACTATGTGAAGGAGGTGAGAGACTTCAGCTAAGCCTTGAAGGAAAGAGAAAATGTCAGGGAAGAAAATGGTATTTCTACTAGAGATAGAGCTTATATAAGAAAGCACAGAAGATGTTGGCAAAACAGCAGTAAGAAGCAGACTAAGAAGAAAACTCAAATTTGATAAAATATCTGCATCTACAGATCTAAAAAGCTGAATGAACTCCAAGTAGGATAATCACAAAGAGACTCACACTGAGACACATTATAATCAAACTGCTGAAAGAATCTTTAAAATAGCAAGCAAGAAGGAAAGCAACTTGTCAATTTGTGACATATAATCAATCCTTAATAAGATTATCAATGGATTTCTCAGCAGAAACTTAAAGGTCAGAAGGCAATGAAATGATATATTTAAAGTGCTGGAAGAAAAAAACCTGTCAACTGAGAATTCTATACCTGACAAAACTGTGCTTCAAAAAAATGAGGGAGAAATTAAAATATTCCCAGACAGACAAAGGCTGAGGGAGTTCATTACTTCTAGATCTACCCTACAATAAATGCTAAAGGGAGTCCTTCAGGTTAAAATGAAAGGATGCTAGATAGTAACTGAAAGCCATACGAAGATAAAAAGATCTCCAGTAAAGGTAAATACATGGGCAAATATAAAAACCAGTATTACTGTAATTTTTGTTTACAACTCCACTTTATACTTTCTATAGAATTTAAGAGACAAACGCATAAAAAAGAATTTATGAATCTGTTAGTAGATACACAATGTATAAAGATACAGTTTGTGACATCAATAACATTAACAGGGGGAGTTTTGATACAGTTTGTGACATCAATAACATAACAGGGTGAGAATGGGCCAAGTGCGGTGGCTCACTACTGTAATCCCAGCACTTTGGGAGGCTGAGGCAGATGGATCACCTGAGGTCAGGAGTTCGAGACCAGCCTGGCCAACATAGTGAAACCCCGTCTCTACTAAAAATACAAAAATTAGCTGGGTGTGGTGGCATGCGCCTGTAATCTCAGCTACTTGGGAGGCTGAGGCAGGAGAATCACTTGAACCCAGGAGGCAGAGGTTGCAGTGAGCTGAGATTGCACTGCTGCACTCCAGCTTAGATGACAGAGCAAGACTCCATCTCAAAAAAAAAGTGGGGGTAAGGGCAAAGGAGAGAATGGAGCTGTACAGGACCAGAATTTTATTTGTGTCTTTAAAGACAGATTCTCTCTGTTTCCCAGGCCGGAGTGCACTGGTGTGATCATAGCTCACTGCAGCCTCGAACTCCTGGCCTCAGGCAGTCCTCCCGCCTCAGCCTCTAGAGTAGCTAGGACTACAGGTATGCACCACCACAGCCAACTAATTTTATTTTCTGTAGAGACAAGGTCTCACTATGTTGCCCTGACCTCAAGCAATCCTCCCATCTTGACTTCCATATTCCTGGGATTACAGGCGTGAGCCACCACGCCTGGCCAGGAGCAGTTTTGTATGGGACTAAAGTAAGTTGATATCAATTCCAATTAGATTGTTCAGTTTGCGATGATAAAGTTCTGGAGATTCATAGTGGTGATAACTACACAATTACTGTGAATGTATTTAATGACATTAAGTACATTTGAAAATGACAACAAAAGAGCGAAACTCTGTCTCAAAAAAAAAATTACCACTTTAAAATTTTAACCACTTTAAGTGTACAATTAATGACACTGAATTGTACACTTTAAGTAGTTAAAAATTTAAAGTAGTAAATTTTATGTTATGTATATTTTATGACAATAAAAAATTAACGAAAAAGAAAGTAGAGAGATGAGAAAATTCTAGACAGACTAACTTACCTAGAATGGAAGGTTCATGTGTGGTTAAATAAAGCTGAAATGGTAAATCAGAAAAAGATTATAAAGAACTTCTGTACTAGGTAAAGACAGGCTTTTACTGTTGTTGTTGGTTTTGTTTTTTTTTTTCTTTTTTTTTGAGACGAAGTCTCACTTTGAAGCCCAGGTTGGAGTGCAGTGGCGTGATCTCGGCTCACTGCAACCTCTGCCTCCCGGGTTCAAGTGATTCTCCTGCCTCAGCCTTCCGAGTAGCTGGGATTACAGGCATCCGCCACCACGCCTGGCTAATTTTTGTATTTTTAGTAGAGATTGGGTTTCACCTTATTGGGCAGGCTGGTCTTGAACTCCTGACCTCAGGTGATCCACCCACCTCAGCCTCCCAAAGTGCTGGGATGACAGGCGTGAGCCATCGTGCCCAGCCAAGACAGACTTTTAATACACAGGAAACGGTGAGTCCCTTAGATGTTTCTGAGGCATGCTTCTTTGAACGCCGAATGGCATTATTTAGCAACACAGCTCTTCTTTCCTGTCTGGCTTGTGGGGGAAGAGAGGAAGCAGAGGCTCTTACTGCTCAGAAAGCTGATGACAATTGCTAGAAAGGCAATACAACACCCTGACTCTGCTTATCTTACGAACTGTCAGAAGTCTTGAGCCAGATTACAGTAATAACTATAGAAAGCTGATGAGAAAGTCTTCGTTTTTAATTTAAACAATTTGAAAGTTACATGACCTTTCATTCTAAGAATTCACAGTTCATGGCCGGGTGCGGTGGCTCATGTTTTTAATCCCAGCACTTTGGGAGGCCGAGGTGGGCAGATCACTGGAGGTCAGGAGTTCGAGACAAGCCTGGCCAACTCGGTGAAACCCCATCTCTACTAAAAATACAAAAATTAGCTGGGTGTGGTGGTGCATGCCTGTAATCCCAGCTACCTGAGAGACTGAGGCAGGAGAATCACTTGAACCTGAAAGGTGGAGGTTGCAGTGAGCCAAGATCATGTCACTGCACTCCTGCCTGGGTGACACAGCAAGACTTCGTCTCAAAAAAAAACAAAAAAAAAACAAACAAGAGTTCGTAGTTCATAAAAGCTTAGGTTAAAGTTTGAGGACAAAGACATTTATTCTTATCATAAGTTTTAAATTACTCTAAAAGTTGCTTTTGCCAGGCACAGTGGTTCACAACTGTAATCCGAACACTTTGGGAGGCTGAAGTGGGAGGACCACTTGAGCCAAGAGTTTGAGACCATGCTGAGCAACATAGTGACACCCACATCTCTATAAAAAAAATTTTTTTTAAATTAGCTGGGCATGATGGCACATGCCTGTAGTCCCAGCTACTCAGGAGGCTAAGGTGGGAGGATTGCTTAAGGCTAAAGTGACCCATGATCACGCCACTGCTCTCCAGCCTGGGCAACAGAGCCTGACCCTATCTCAAAAATACATACTTACATACATACACACACACATACACACACACACACACACACACACACATAAATAAAACTTGCCTTAATTATATAATCTTTATGTGATATTATTTCATTCTTTCAAGGAATATTTATTAAATGTCTACTATATTCCAAACAAGATTGTAGTTGGGCCTCTATAGTTTGCTGGGGAAAACTAATAGCCATTAATTATAAAAATTTAAGATAAATTCTGTGAAAGTATGATGGTACTACGGGAATAACTAATGTTCTTACTTAGTTCTGAGAGACTGGCTGTTTTTAATGGGTTTTACTTTTAAAAATAAGAGAATATATTTATGGGTGTAAGTAACTGAAAAGAGAGCCTAACTAGAATCAGAAAAAACACAAACTTTGGGGTGTGGCTTATACGACAAAGCACACCCCCTTAGTGGCAGGTCCCAAAATTAGATGGTTCATTTTTCAAAGGAAAAATAATTTCTTTTCTTTTCCTTTCTTTTTTTTTTTTGGAGACAGAGTCTCACTCTGTCACCCAGGCGAGAATGCAGTGGGGCAATCTTGGCTCACTACAACCTCTGCCTCCCAGGTTCAAGCAATTCTCCTGTCTCAGCCTTCGGAGAAGCTGGGATTACAGGTGTGCACCACCACGTCCAGCTAATTTTTGTATTTTTAGTAGAGACGAGGTTTCACCTTATTGGCCAGGCTGGTTTCAAACTCCTGACCCTCAGGTGATCCTCCCACCTCGGCCTCCCAAAGTGCTGGGATTATAGGCTTGAGCTACCGTGCCCAGCCAGAAATATAAATTTATTTTGCAAATCCATAATAATTTATTCTACTTATCTAGCAGGACAAAATGAGATTAAAAGAAACTAACAGAAAAGAAATATAAAACAAAACCTTAACTTTCTGAATTACAAAATAGGGATAATAAAGTTGATGGGCAGGATTAATTTATGCTACGTCTAGAAAGACTCCAGAGCAATGCCTGGCATGTAGTAAGTGCTAAATAAATTTCAGCTATTATTACCATTACATTGTTTACTAGTATAAAAATACATTTACTGGCTTTTTGAAAGCTGTAATAAAGCACCTGGAGTGATGGCAATCAGGCCTCCAGTATGTCGGCAGAGACTGTGACTCTTAAATCCTCCAGGAGTTGAAATTTCTTGGTAGATGTTTTTGCTTTCCAAAGACAGACTATAATACATCTCAATGATTATTGCTGTATTAAAAGAGGTAAGTGCCCCTTAGTAAGCTACCAGAGCCACAAAACAGTACAAGCAAATGAAATGTATAATAATTCTAACTCAGAACAGGTACAACAGAAGCCACATAGATTATGTATGTATGTATGTATTTAATAGAGACTTGCTTTGTTGCCCAGGGTGATCTCAACTCCTGGCCTCAGCAATCCTCTTGCCTTGGCCTCCCGAAGTGCTGGGATTACAGACGTGAGCCATCATGCCCAGCCTATGTAATTTTTAAATGATCTAACAGGCACACATTAAAAAGTAAAAAGAAATGAGTGAAATTTATTTTAATGTAATATTTCAAAACGTAATAAAGATGAAAAATATTAAGATATTTTACATTCTTTTTTTTCATTCTAAATCTTTGAAATCCAGTATATTTTATACTAACAACACATCTTAAATTGGACTAGCCATATTTCAAGTGCTCAATCACCACACAGCTCGTGGCTACTATACTGGACAGCACAGGCTCAGACTTTAGCAAGGAGGTTTTCAAGTAAGAAGAGTCTCCCAAAACAGAGGTTTTAATGATGATCTATACACTTTATGTGAAAATGAATTAGGCTGCCTCCTTACTATCAAAGAAATGCACACCACAACCTAGAGCTTCAATTATTTAACCAGTAATACCATTCTTAAGGCAGAGTCACAAAAGAGACCTTTTAGTGTCAGTGTCACAGATCTTTAGAGGGCTACAAACACATCAAGTTGGATCATAAGCAAAAGAGCTCCAGATTTGATAATATAAGCAATGAACTCTCCAGACATAATGGTTTCTAATGATATTTGAACTGAACTAAAACAAAAACATAAAATTTTTAAAAATTCGAATCACATGCTAGGATTTAGAAATTTTAAAAAATCGGTTCTTGAATATGACTGAAGTAGAGGTCTATATATTTAGGAACACAGAATCTGGCTACCTGGCTACAGAGTTCCATTCACTCTTTAACTAGAGAAAGAAAGTTCATTCAGCTACTCCAACCAACATTTAGTGAACAGCTATTGAGTAAATCCTGTACTCTAAGTGCCAAACTCGGTGTTGCGGATGATGATGATAAATACTAACATGTATTGAGAACTTATTATGTTCCAAGCATTGCATTAAGCATTGTACATGGTTATTCATATTTCCATTTTACAGATACAGAAACTGACATACAGATAGTTAAGTATATCCAGGTCATGTCAGGCAATCTGGAAATCTGGTTAAAAAGCCCAAGCTCTGAAATACTACACTATATTGCCTCATTAGAAGTAAGAGTTGGCCTGTGTCATCACACAGAGTCGAGAATCTACTGGGAGAAAAGGAAACTGAGTGCTCTCTGAGCTGAGGGAGATAATCAGAGAAAGCTTCTTGGAAATGAAGACTTGTTCATTTCTTCATCTGAAAAACTGAAATAAAGTTATTGCCCTTCAGGGATGTTACAAGAGCTCAACAAGTGAACTTATATAAAGAAGGCATAGTACAATGCCTGATAACTATTATTCTACTTATCTATCCTGTTTACTGGCCCAAGACCAGGATAACAAACAGGCCTGACAGGATGTGGCTTTAACTTCCTGATGTTCTTGCTAAAAGGACAGAGACAGGAAGGAAATGGAAGCTGGTAGATGACAAAATATTAACTCCTGCCTCAGCAAAATTTACCACTACCACATTATCCAAGTGACTGAAGCACTCTCTTAGTATGTTTCATCTTTTCCACTGCCAAGAACTTCTCTAACTGAGGCATTTTACTTTCACAGCAACAGCTCTCAAGAATGGGTCCACAGATAGTTTTTAAGTGTCTGGGAATTCCTGAAATAAATACAAAATAGTATCACAGATATACATGTTCTTTTTTTCTGTGGGCAGGGTATAACAGTCTTCATCAGATTTTCAAAGGAAATCCTTGACACAAAAACAGGTCTGCAATTACCATATGATTCAGCAATTCCACTTTTGCAAATATACTCCAAAGAACTCACAGCAGGGTCTTGAAATGGTATTTGTATGTTCATGTTCACAGCAGCGTTATTCATAATAGCTAAAATGTGGAAGCAACCCAAATGTCCATCAATAGATGAACAGGTAAACAAAATGTGGTATGTAAGTACAATGGAATTATTATTCAGCCTGTAAAAGGAAGGAAATTCTGACATATGCCACAACACAGATGAACCCTGAGGATATTATGCTAAGTGAAATAAGATAGTCATAAAAGGACAAATATCTCATGATTCTGCTTATATGAGATAGTTACAGTAGTCAAAATCATAGAGATAGAAAGTAGAATAGTGGCTGCTATGGGGAAGGGCGGAGAAAATGAGAGGGAGTAGAGTATGGGGAGTTATTGTTTAATGGGTATGGGGTTTCAGTTTTGTAAGATGAAAAGAGTCTTGGAAATGAATGGTGATGATGGTTGCACGACACTGTGAATATATTTCTTTTTATTTTTTGAGATGGCGTCTCGCACTTGTCGTCCAGGCTGGAGTGCAGTGGCGTAATCTCGGCTCACCGTAACCTCCACCACCCGGGTTCAAGCGATTCTCCTGCCTCAGCCTCCTGAGTAACTGGGATTCCAGGCGCCTGCCACCACGCCCAGCTAATTTTTGTATTTTTAGTAGAGATGGGGTTTCGTCATGTTGGGCAGGCTGGCCTCGAACTCCTGACCTCAGGTGATGCACCCATCTCAGCCTCCCAAAGTGATGGGATTACAGGCATGAGCCACTGAGCCTGGCCATGTGAATATATTTCATACCACTGAATTGTATGTTTAAAAATGGTTAAGATGATAAATTACTATGTTATGTGTATTTTATCACAATTTTTAAAAGTGTGAAAAAAAAAAAAACTAAGTCTGCAGAATACTAAAAAAAAAAAACAAAATTCAGCCCACTAACCTTAACGTTCCTGTGAGGATTTAAAAACCTATATATAAAATCCTTTTCTTTTTCTTTTTTCTTTTTTATTTTTTTGAGACTGAGTCTCACTCTGTTGCCTAAGCTGGAGTGCAGTGGCATGATCTCGGCTCACTGCAACCTCTGCCACCCGGGTTCAAGAGATTCTCATGTCTCAGCCTCCTGAGTAGCTCGGATTATAGGCATGCACCACCACACCCAGCTAATTTTTTTTATTTTTAGTACAGATGGGGTTTCACCATGTTGGCCAGGCTGGTCTCAAACTCCTGACCTCAGGTGATCCACACGCCGCAGCCTCCCAAAGTGCTGGGATTACAGGTGTGAGCCACTGTGTCCGGCCTAAAATCCTTTCCTATAGTCTTCAAAATAAGCTATTATTCAGAAGGTCTTTGCCTTAGTTCAATGTTTAACACATGGCTTCTATTCTGCCATAAACTTTGCAGGAAGTAAGTCTTGGAAATATTCTAATATTTATAACATACTTTGTGTCATTCATTCAACCAACTAGCCTATTCCTTGGTGTCAAGTAATGGGTGTGTTAATTTCTAGGCCTATCAAAATGAACAAGACATAGCTCTTGCCCTTAGGAATTAAAAATTTACCAAGAAAGCAATATAAATTACCATAGTTAAACAGTAGAAATACTACAATAAAGGAATAAAGCCTCTGGAAGAAGAGGAAAGAATAACTAGTAATCTGAAGATTTCATGGAAGGCTTGACAGAAGAGACAATATTTAAGATGGGTCTTCAACATGAACAAAACTTTATAAGGTAAAAGGTATGCTCCAGGCAAAGGGGAACAGTAGGATCAGAGGCATAGAAGAATAAAAGTGGTGGTATGTTGAAGTAAGAGGTAATAAACCCATCTATCATACGACTGGAGAAAGGGGATAAAGCTGAAATAGTAGATTCGAGTACTGTACTGAGCACTCAGAGTACAAAGAGGAAACACACTGTATCTGTTCTCAAATAGCTTTACAGTACCATAGGGCAGCATACTGTGAGAGGTGGCTAAGACAGAAGAATGGTCAGGATGCCAAGAGAACATCATGAAGGAAGAGCCTTTACACCATGTTCAAAGAAGTGAACTGGATTCAGTTGGAGATGGGAAGTCACTGAGGGATCTGAGTTTGTATTTTATGTATCAGTTGGAAGTAGGATGGCCCAAAGGAGGAAAAGGCTCAAAGCAGGGAGCCAATGAGGAGGTTACAGCCATGATACAGATAGAAGATAAAGGCTAAAACTAAGAAAGAAACATAGAACAGAGAAGACAGATTTCAACAATATTGAAAAAATTATTTTGTCATCTATTATGAGCTAAACACTAGGGATACAAGCAGCCCCTATGTTTAAGAAGCACATAATCTAGTGGGAGATTAAAAAAACAGAATTATAACAAAGAATGATAAGTGTTATAACAGTTGTAAACATAAAGACTACATAAAATAGGCTCTTAAATAAGACTTGAAGAGAGTATGGAGGTTGGGAGGTAAAGTCAAGGAAGGCTTCCTCTCCCTGAGGAAATGATGTCTAAGACGAGATTCGAAGAGTGAGAAGTTGATTAGACGAAAGAGATGGGAAGGCAGGAATGAATTCAACAGACATTTCAAAGGTAGAAGACTAAAGATGAGAAGAAGAAAAATCTCAGGTTTCTAGCTTGAGTGACTAGGTGAATGGTGATGTCACTGAGAAGGGAGATATAAAACAGAGGTGAGGGGACAATTAGGGAATTCATATCCTACTAGACATTCAGATGAAAACACTAGTAGGTAACGAAAAATACAGGTCTTGAGCTCAAGTAAGAGATTCAAGTTATTTGATGGTGTTATATTACAACCACCTGTATTGCTTTTCCTTAAGTTAAAAATATACTAATTTAATCTAATTGGCATAATGAAATCATTTAATTAACAGCAAATCACAGAAAAAAATTTTTAAATATAACAAAAGGTATCTCGTGCCTCAAGCTCCCAATGTCTTATATTTTCTACCACAAACAATTTGGTGAACTAAAGATGAAAACAAAGACAATGAAATCTCATTTTCTGACCAATAACAGAGAACATTCTTTACCCAACTAACTCAAGTTTATATATAGCTTTCAATATTTCCATTGGTTTGCAATGCTCAAAACAAAATATGATTCTAAGAAATATATTCCTTTTTTCATTATGCATTTATCTACTTCCTGAATTTTATAATGAATATGTATTATAACTATCATTAAGAAAAAAGTATTATAAAGTACTACATTCATTATACAGTACTTACAATTTCACATCATACATGATGTTTACTTAGAGGTTTGATACCTGGACTAAAAAAAAAAAAAATTTCTTTTTTTTTTTTTTTTTTGAGACAAGAGTCTCACTCTGTTGCCCAGGCTGGAGTGCAATGGCTCACTGCAACCTCTGTCTCCTGGGTTCAAGCGATTTTCCTGTCTCAGCCTCCTGAGTAGCTGGAATTACAGATGTGTGCCACCACGCCTATCTAATTTTTGTATTTTTAGTAGAGACAAGGTTTCACCATGTTGGGCAGGCTGGTCTGGAACTCCTGACCTCAAGTGATCCACCTGCCTCGGCCCCACAAAGTACTGGGATTACAGGCATCAGCTACTGCGCCCAGCCCCTGGACTAAAACTAAGTATCTTCACCTCAAAACCAAAATGAAGAACTGGCTAAGATTTTGTCAGGTAACAATTCAGTAAAAGCAACAACCAAAATCTGTTTAAATTATTTTTTCCTGTTTTGTAGTCATACTCATCACATCCTTATATATTAATAAAAAAATTAAAGGCTGAAGAATTTTAACTTTGCATGGAAAAAACGGTTATTCACAAGAATAAAAACCAAGGTTTTCATAATGTAATACCTTGAAGACTTGGTGATAATGACCTAATACAACTACTTACAAAAGCATATTTTAACAACTATAATTTTAGCATGGGGATGAGTCTGACTATGACACTAATGAAGTTGACAGATTATGTAAGTTTGCCTACACTGTAGATCTCACCTAAAATAAAAGTCTAGGGAAAATATTTTCACAAATGTCAAATCATGTATAAATATACCACACATTTATAAAATGTGACTATACCCTAAAAACTGACAAGGTTTTGAAATTCAGATTTTCATAATAAGACAGTCATGAAATATTAAGTATGTTATTTTCATGCTGTCAGTTGTCATTTACTATATAAGACTGCCACTGGTACAACTTAACATTATAGTTACTAAAAGTTATTGAAAGATTAGTTGACCAAAATGTAACAAATAATGTTTTCAACAGTAAGAGCATTTTACCTTTGATGCTCTAATTCCCATTAAAATTCATTATAGAAATATTTTATACATTAAACAAGTACACTTGAAGTTAAATCAAGCAAGTCCTACAACACTGGTGTACGTATCCATTTTCATAGGCTTAAGAGGCCCAGATGATAAATATTTTCAAATCTACCTACTATAACATGTATATTACATATATAAGGAAAGCAAAAATGTTTATGGACCATATGAAAATGAAAAGTCTAAACACCATTATAGATTCAGTAATTGTTTACTACTTCTATTTTGAAACAAAGTCAAAAATTTAAAAATCCTAATGAGTGGCAGAATTGTACAACAGAAAGAATGCTGAACTTATACAACCTGGTTTTGATACCAATACTGTCTCTTAATGTGATGTGTGACTTTGGATTTGATTTTTTTTTTCCATGAGTAAGGACAAAATCAAACTATACAATCACCATGAAGGGTTTTTTGCCCTGGTCGGATTTCAATATTAGAAGTTTTATGTCAGCCGGGCACAGTGGCTCACGCTTGTAATCCCAGCAGTTTGGGAGGCCGAGGCGGGCGGATCACGAGGTCAGGAGATCAAGACCATGGCGAAACCCCGTCTCTACTAAAAATACAAAAAATTAGCCGGGCGTGGTGGCGGGCACCTGTAGTCCCAGCTACTCAGAGAGGCTGAGGCAGGAGAATGGCGTGAACCCGGGAGGCGGAGCTTGCAGTGAGCCGAGATCGTGCCACTGCACTTCAGCCTGGGTGACACAGCGAGACTCCGTCTCAAAAAAAAAAAAAAAAAAAAAAAAAAAAAAAAAAAAAAAAAAAAAAAAAAAAAAAAAAAAAATAGAAGTTTTATGTCATAGGAAAAGGCCAATAAGCCAATCCAATCAGACTGAATTTCAGGTCTTTTCCAGGAAATGCCAGAAGAGAGGCGCTCTTCACCAAATTTGAAATTATAACTACATGTAGCTAGATGTACCATAACCCTCTTGCCAAAATAAGGAGAAAGTCTATCTGAGAATGGAATCAACCCAGTGGAAATGGAAACAAGAAATGGAGAGCAAGGGACCTGATTATATCATCTGAGCCTCAATATCAAGGAATGCTTTAAGCCAGCCCTACCTCGGAAAGGTTTCAATTTCACAAGTCAATAAATTTCACTCTTAGTTTGGGTTTAGTTCTTTCTTACAACTGAAAAATTCTAACAACCGGTTTTTCTACAGAAATCTCAACATAGTCTCACAGATAAGGTTAAGATCATTGCCAAATTCTTGCCATATAAGGCAGTTAACTCATTTAATCTCCTTATGTCTCAATACTGTCAGTAAAATAAAGTATACCAGCCATTATCTGCTTCAAAGTGTTGTGAGGGTTAAAAAAAGAAAAAGACTGGTGTGAATATTTAGATACAGTGCCCTGTAGACAGAAAAATTATCTCACTTTTAAAAAGTAATTTTATAGTCATTTTTACAATCAGTATTACTATAAAGTTTCCAGGGAACACGGAAATTAAGGAAGTAACAATAATATCTGCTACACTCAGATTCAAATCTAATTGTATTTGAGTCTGTTCTACATAGTACCTACGTATAAGAAAGAAGATTCAACTTAGAATAAAGTAGTCCTGGGATCAGGTATCAGCTCTGCAGCTGACAAGCTTGTATCATTTTGGGCAAAATATCTAAGCATCTTAAGTTTCTTACCTGTAAAACAGAAACACCAGCACCTATCTCAAATCACAAGGTTTGTGTGAGGGTCAAATAACAATTATGAAAGCTCTTGGCATGGTGTCTGAATTTAACATTCCATCTATTAAATGATAATGTTTTTCTAATATGTTATTCAAATATCTAAGGTTGGAGAAAAACTATTTTTCACTCATTCTAGGATATACGTTTTTTCACATTTTTCTCTAAATGAAATCAAACAGTATCTTATAGTTAATGGCATGTCACTGTTTATTTGGCAGTGACTTTTCAGTGGTACATAAGTAAATAGTGTATCCTGCAATTAAAGGTTGCCTCATATATGATGAAGTACACTGACTCCGTTTAAACAGAACTGTGGTACTTAACCAAATATTAGGTAGCATTTATCAAAATACACATTAGAAACAGAAAGGTGTGTGTAGGGAGGAGGTTGTATACACATATACATGTACTGTGTGTGTGTGTGTGTGTGTGTGTGTGTGTTATGAGTAGGCTGTAATTTTGCTTTACATACCTCTGTAGGTCAACTATTTCATTGTTAAGAGTATCTAGTTCCTTAATAGCAGAGAAATCTGCAACAGGACTTGATCCTATGATGTTCTAAAAACAAAAAGTTCACAATTATACATTACTATAAAATTATGTAATATATGACAAAACACTAAAAATATTAAAGCTCTACCCAGATATAAAAGGTATTGCATATTTTACTGTATTACTGACACTTTTAATTAAGAAAATCATATCTAGTACAATTATATATAATTTTATACTTAATTATATAGTAAGACATTTACATTTCCCTTAAATTCTCTGAAAACTGTTTCTCTATACTATGTACCCCATCCCCACCTCCGATCCGAATGTCTTTGTCACTTGATCCTAGCCTGTTCAGAACCTTGCAGTAAAAGAGATGCCAGATTCATAAACTAATTCCTCCACTGAAGTGTAAATTTCTTAGAGAAATTGATGGTGATTTATTTGTATTTGTATAAACCGGCTGAGAGTAAACACATAAATTTTTGTTGACTCTCAAAACTATAGTAGTGGTTTTTATTTAATTCAAGGAATTTTTACTTTTGTTACATACTGTGTCTATTTTATTTAAAGTAAAACCAACTGCTCAGGCATGTTCCATAATAAATATTAATACCATCATATATGAAACTGTCTTCATGTATGACATCCTGTACATACAGTTTTCTTTCAACAATGAAGGTTACAAAATTGGTCTCTGAATGGTCCTTGTATTCAGAAAATCTAGCTGGGTTTATTCTGGGTCCTGCTATTTTACTAACTGCATTATCATCACCTGTAAAATAGGGAAATAATCTCTGCCTTGCCCACTTTACAAGTTAAATGAAATAATGGGATGTGACATCAGTCTACAAACTGTGATATTTTATAAATGTAAGCTATTGTTATAATTAACTCTTCAATAGAATATGCTCTTAAAAGATGTGGCCTCCCATTGAGTTGTTTCTACCTTGGCTCAATGTTCTCTGTAAACTATCACTGATGCCCCAGATAGCTGGCTGAAGTCAGAGCGAAAAGGCAAATGCTTCCTCAAACATTTCATCTACACCCAATGCTACAACCAGATTAACAAATAACAGGATAATTACCATCTGGAAATGTTAAAACTGAGGTCTGAACATGTAAAAACTAAGATATACTGCTGACTTTATATAACAGAACATAAGACTTAGTGTTAATACTTATGTTGTTGTACAGTTAATTTACGTCAACAACTTGCACAACAGAAGAAACCCAAAAGCGCACAATATCCCATCTCCTCACATTTATATACTCATTTACAATTCACTAAGCACTTTAAATTCCACTAGTTAATTCTCAAAACTAATCTGAAAAGTGGGTAGTAGGTAGGGAAGATATTGTTATTAATCTCATCTTAGAACTGAGGAAACAGATTAAATGACTTGCTCAAAGTTGAACCCAGCCAATACGTAGTTTAATCAAGAGTCTTCTGATTTAAGTGCTATTTCACACAATGCCCCCCGTGGCACTTGCATATCAAGATCATTTAGGTAAATGAAATTATTACTCTAAAAGTAAATTTGATAAAACAGGTACATCAATAAAATGTGGCAAGTAATTCCTTCTATATTTCTTTATGCCACACTGCACTTTTAGTACTGAGCTGTTTTGACTATCAGTACCAAAACTCATCTACGAGGTTTAATACTAATCTCAATTTTATATTAATTACAGCTTTGTATGAAATATACCTCCTATTTTCTGTGTTCCACTGATATACAGAAACTTATCGATGTTAAATTAAATTAGATATTTTAAAGTGGATTTCTGAATGTGACAATTATTCACTAGTATTTTAACACTGTCTAAACTTGACCTATGAGCTAGGCCTGGCCAGACAGCTAAACAAAATGAAACATTAGCACTTGGTCTCACTTTTATCAGCAAGAGTAAATTACTTCACTTAAATGCTATCAGAAATTTGCTATCAGAGGTGCAAATGTACCAAAGAACTTGTGACTACCACATCTCCTCTGTCACTCTAACTCAAAAAAGGTGACACATTTTATAGTCTTGCCTGTAAAAATATCATCAAATAAGAAGACAAAGTGAGACAAATTAGTTTAACCTCAAACAAGTTAGAAAGTGACATCCCAGATAATGAAAAAAGTTTAGCTAATATTTTATGTAGCATTTGAAGGGCATTATGAGAAAAATATGTAGCATGTCCCCTTCTTTCAAAATGTTTTCTCTCACCCTATCTTGTGCATTACACAAAAATTCCACTTTGGTGATGTTAAGTGGATCAGAGAGCCTAGGGAAGGCAGACTAAAATGCACACAAGGACCAAGTGACATGTGACAAAAGCATGCTGTTTAGGAATTTTCTCTTTTTTGCTGAATAAAAAACCTCTCATTTCAAAATGTATCTTGTAAACCAAAAACCACAAAGCTAAAAAAGGCATAAAGTAAAGCTCTAACCTTGAGAGAGAGTAGAGTTAAGAAACTGACAGTACAAGAAAGGCGAAAAGCAGAGTGCTGCAGAACGGAAAAAATAGTCCAAACTAGAAAAAACACAGAAAGGAAGGCAACATTCAAAAAAGGATTAGTCAAAGCTGCAAAAAATGCAGTACTAAAAAAAAACAGATTAAAGAGAAAAGAGGTTATTCGAAAGATAAAACAATGCAAGTTTTCATTTTTAAAGTTAAAATTTTGGGTTAATAGATAAGAGAGCAGTGATAAATTCCCGTTTCAATGAATAATACTGGTATCTGACATAAACAGACAAACGTATCTATGATCTAGTGAATGAACTTCAGACAAATCTACTAAATTTAAAACTCTACTATACCTCATGCAACTTCAAGCATCTACTAACACACACTTCAAACTTTTAATTTGCTTCAGAAATTTCTGTCATATCTATAATTTGTGTTGGTAGGCAACTGAATAGGTTATAAAATGAAGAAGGCAGAAAAAAAAAACAGTCTGCATAGGTGAAAGAAAGCATGAAACAACACAGTATTCCATAACTGAGGTACAGTAATATAGCAAAGAGCAAAAATGCATATTCAGTAAACTTTATCCTTCTGGGTGGCATCAATTTCAGCCTTTTCCACAACTTAAGGGACTCATGTCATACATCATAAGGAAACAAAAAATTCACAAAATGCCCCCCCAATAACTCACAAAGCAGATAATAAAATATTTATTTTACTACAAATAAGGACAAAAACTTCTATAAGTAACTCTCCATACCTGGTAGCTACAAATTCAATTTAGCTTACTAAAAAACCCAGTTTTCTTTCTTTTTTTTTTTTTTTTAAGAGACATGGTCTTAAATTAGCCGGGCGTGGTGGCAGGCGTCTGTAGTCCCAGCTACTCGGAGAGGCTGAGGCAGGAGAATGGCTTGAACCTGGGAGGCGGAGCTTGCAGTGAGCCGAGATTGCGCCACTGCACTCCAGCCTGGGCGACAGAGCGAGACTCCGTCTCAAAAAAAAAAAAAAAAAAAAAAAAAAAAAAAAAAAAGAGACATGGTCTTGCTCTGTTGCCCACACTGGAGTGCAGCAGCTGGTAATTAGCTCACTGCAACCTCAAACTCCTGGGTTCAAGTGATCCTCCTGCCTCAGCCTCCCAAGTAGCTAGAACTACAAGTACACGCCAACGCACTTGGCTAATTTGTTTGTTTTTGTTTTGTAGAGACAGGGTCTTGCTATGTCGCCCAGGAACTCCTGGCCTCAAGTGATCCTCCCACCTCAGACTCACAAAATACTGGGATTACGGGTGTGAGCCACTGTGCTCGGTCCCAATTTTATTTTATTTTATTTTTATTTATTTTTTTTTTTTTATGAGACGGAGTCTTGCTCTGTCACCCAGGCTGGAGTGCAGTGGCGCGATCTCCGCTCACTGCAAGCTCCGCCTCCCGGGTTCACGCCATTCTCCTGCCTCAGCCTCGCCGAGTAGCTGGGACTACAGGTGCCCACCACCACACCCGGCTAATTTTTTGTATTTTTTTTTAGTAGAGACGGGGTTTCACCGTGGTCTCGATCTCCTGACCTCGTGATCCGCCCGCCTCGGCCTCCCAAAGTGCTGGGATTACAAGCGTGAGCCACCGCGCCCGGCCCCCAATTTTATTTTTATTAAGCTTTTTAAAATGGGATTTTTAAGAACCATGTGACAAAATTTACGCAAAACCCAAAATATTCTATGATATTTTAAAGAGCTCTCCTCATACCACACATTTGACAACTCGTATTACTATGTAACAACCCTGAAAAATCGCCACAGCCATGGTTACTTTATAGGCCACAAGAGATTTAAAAATACAAAGTATTTATTTTTAAAGGCAAATAGCCACTACGGTATGCAAGTCCTTTCAAAGGTCTATTAAAGGCCAAGATATTGTAAATGCACCATACTAGGAAGGGTTTCTACATGAGGAGAGAAATATCAAGGCATGACTAAAACAATGAAGTTTTGAAAATTCTCACTGCTGTCCAGAAACCAAAACTAGGTACAACCCACTTTTAGCTGTTCAAATATGAAGTTCAGTGGTATACTCAGGAACAAAAGGTCACCTATGGCAAAAAGTGCACAGATATATCCTCAACATAAGGTTTTCCTTGGAGGCTTTTTTGATGTAAAATTGACACCAAGCAACCATCATATGCAAGATTCTGTTTTCAACTCTATCATTTTATGTAAGAGTGAATCATCAAGTGAAACACAATAATTTAATTTTTATAGCTTTCCTTTTATAATCTATTCATAAAACTTAATTCACAAATCCAGGAAAGGAAAAATAAGCCCACATTTTTCCAATTTTAAGTCTGGAAATATAGTTGTCATGTTTAATGAATGGGGTAAACAAGCTACTGGACAAGGATGTTATACAAGGCACTCCAGCATATTTCTAGGCACAAACTAAACCACAAACAGTATACTGTTCTGCTCTTAGCCAGATACATTTTCTCTTCTATTTCATCCAAATTGAATCTGTAATTTGACATAGTATTGTTCCTTTGAAATTAATGCATTCAGGTTTCCTTTTAAGCTTTCTTACCTTTTGTAAACTGGCCCTGTCTGATGGTGGAATCATTTCAGGAGTAAGAACGTGAGGAGGATCAATGCCCTTGATTAACTTCTGACTGATTAAGTGAAAAGCCAAGGCAAACTGATCCTTTGAAAGCTTCCCACAGTCCTTTGTGTCACATAATGACCTGCACGAATAAACAAATGGTATATAAGTGCCACAACTGCAAAAAGTCCAGAGAAAAAGTACCACTATGCAGCTTTTTAAAAATAATGAGGTGAATTTAAAAGACAGTCACACCAACTTGCAGGTTATTAAAAACTCACTCAACTGTTCAAAGAGGTAGATCAGCTAAGATGGTAAAAAGAGAATGTTCACCCTGGTGCTGAGCAGGAGCCTCTAATCTGGGTTTACACTTTGTGTTTTGTTACCAATTTTCAGAACCACTATACAGTAAAAGTTGTGGTGGGCCAAAGAATCCTAACATTCCTTACACCCAACATTTTTAACATTAAAAGATATTAAAGATAAAACCTAAGTCTCAACAAATTTGATTCACTGGTGGCATTAGAAGGATTCTAAAACAAGCACAATTTTGATATTGCTATGCCTCCTGCAACTCTTGGAGTAGGAGGATACAAAGATCACCAAGCCAAAGCAGAATGAACAGCTGCAAATGGAAATCACATGTGAGGAAAAGGCAGCAATCTGGAAAGCTTTACACAATCACTTGAAGAGAAACTGCAAAGGTTTTACTCTACTTTCTTTTTCTGTAATCAAAAAAGAAAAAAGTTCAGCTTTCTGAAATCCTGATCCGTTTAATTCACTGAAGGCCAGTAGGGCCTGATGAAAAGACTACATAAGTAAAAAGACTATGTGTCACATAGATCTTAAATTCCAGCTTTTCTACTTATTTCTTCTTGTAACCTTGGCTAAGTTTTTTAACCTCTCCAAACCTTAGTTTCCTCATCTATAAAGTGGAGATGATAACACCCATCTTGCGAAATTACTATGAGAATTAAAGACAGGATATATAAAAAGTTTAGGCATAACATCAAGCCCGTGACAACTGCCATTTATTGAGTATAGTGCCTACCCTAGGCACTCAATAGTGGCAGCTACTACTAGTTATGCATATTTAATCTTTCCCAGTCTTGGGTTCTTGTTTCTTTTAAGGCAGATCCACTTACTGTCTGCCTCCGTTCTTTTCTAAGTTTCTCTTTACAACTATGTGGTCCCACTTGTGAGGTTTCTGCCTCTTGAAAACCTGAAGATAACTTCTGGTATCGTTAGGTGGATTGACGGCAGACACACTATAAAGCATTTTCATATACATTATCTCATTTTCTGTGAAATTCATTAAAGACACTAGGGTTTGCCTTTTCAAGGACCAAGTATGTTATTCCTATGTGAAGGTATGAAAGTATACATATACACTATAAAATCATGCAGGTATGCCTTGAAGATACTGTTTTTTACATTGTTTGAATTTCAGATATCTGGATTCTCTCTGAAAATTTTAAGTTTAATTGATATAAACAGAAGCTGGATTTTAACATTCTAATAACAATTAACTGACACTGTCATTCTTTTTTTTTTTTTTTTTGAGATGGAGTTTCACTCTTGTTGCCCAGGCTGGAATGCAATGGCGTGATCTCAGCTCACTGCAACCTCCACCTCCCAGGTTCAAGCAATTCT
Organism: Hylobates moloch; assembly: GCF_009828535.3. Lineage (NCBI taxonomy): Eukaryota > Metazoa > Chordata > Mammalia > Primates > Hylobatidae > Hylobates > Hylobates moloch. Next base: position 51,963,715 of record NW_026652283.1, read on the forward strand.
CCTGCCTCACCCTCCCAAGTAGCTGGAACTACAGGCACGCTCCACCATGTCTGGTTAATTTTTTGTATTTTTAGTAGAGACAGCTTTTCACCATGTTGGCCAACCTGGTCTCAAACTCCTGACCTCAGGTGATCCACCCACCTCGGCCTCCCAAAGTGCTGGGATTACAGGCGTGAGCCACCATGCCCAGCCGATGCTGTCAATCTTATAAAGCATCAGGTAACCCATTCTCAATCTTTTGTCCATTAGCCAGAAGAATTCTTCAGATTCTGATTTTCTCTATAAAAAATTCTGAAACAAAAACTGTCCTATTTACAAATGACTAAAAATCAAAATGCAGAAACTGGAATTGATACAAAACCATATTTTTAAAAAATCAATTCAAATAAAGTCTTACCATATATGGGCTAGTAAGGTAGAAGGTAAACCTGTTTTCAAGAATATTTCACGGACCTCCAATCCAGACACAAATCCATCCATATCTTTATCGGTTTTCAGGAAGATTTCATCATATTTAGCTTTTTCTGCAGGTGATACAACCCACTACAGGGGAGGGAAAAAAACAGTATTTCTGCCAAAATGAAACAAACTTTGAAGTGTCACTCTTTCAATCCATTACAACATCCATCACAAATTCTGAACAATTCTACCCTACTAACTCAGAGCAACAATGTATCACTACCACACGACATCTCAATCAAAATGCTGTGGTGAAGAGAAAATAACAGAAGAAAATACAGGTCAGTTAGGACTTATCCATAGGTGCACATTTTTACTTTTTTTTAAGAAATGAGTAAATTCAAACATAGTTAACTCTTGACTTATTAATGCCCACATTAATGTAGGTAACTGAAAGTCTGTATAAACAAAATACTCAGATAATTCTCAATCTTTATTTTTTATAGTTTGACCCAGCAGTGTTAACCATAGCCAAACTGGCTGATTTGCATATCCTGTCATTATCTTCCTTTACTCAATCTGACAAGAGGCAGGCTGGGGGCAGAAAAAAAAAAGCCTTGGACAACCCAGAATTCGATAATTTGATCCCAAAGAATCAAGAGTTAACTAGATATTAAACAAAAATAAAAACAACTATTAATTATGCCAGGGCAAACATGCCATGTTAGCATGGAGCATCTTCCATTTCTAACTTTAATTCCGGGGAGATCAAAATAAAGCCAATAAAACATCCATATGACCCAAGGCCTAATGTAGAAGGAATATCTGTCTTCTCTGGAGTATCACATTATGCAGGTTCAACCAGATGGTGCTCTAAAATTTTTATCCTTTTAATTGCTCTATCTTTGTCAAATAGTCAACTGTTAAATGCCATGCACTTTGTTAAAAAAAAAATCCTTTAACACTGATAAATCTATACCTGTCTTAATGGTGCTTTGGTAGGTAAAATGCCTACAGATGGTAAGGAGTGGTAAGATTCCTTGGCTGATGCTGAAGAGGGGATCAACCGCACAGAGCCTGATATACTGACCGTTTTTCTCTTAGATGGTGGCACCAAGGCTGGAGGCAAGGACATTGGCACAGGTTCTTTCTCCAGTGCACAGTATACCAAAAACATGGCCTTCAAAATAAATGAACCAGGGTCATATATATTAAAAGCACTTAACATTCACCCACTAAACTGATTACTGTTCAATGATAAATCATCTTCGGGCTCTCAAATCCTTTTTTAAGAAATTGGGCTGGGAGGGAAAGAAGAGGAAAATGAGGGAGGGATGAAAAAAAGGATGGAGAAAAAGAAAGAAATAAAAACTAAGAAATTTTTAGGAAGATATCCTTAGTAAAAATTTAGAGATGTACCCTTCAACTAAAGTTCTTGCAATGTCAAAGGTAAACAACAATTTGAGAAGACAACATCTGCAAAGAAAGAATTACTCTCCCTAATATATAAAGAGCTCCTAAAAATTAACAGAAAAAAAAGTCCAACAGAAAAATGGAAAAAGAGTTTGAAGAGATATTTTACAGACAAGCAAATCCCTTAAATGGTCCATTCTTTAACATAAAAAAAATGCCCAATCTCAGATGAAAACTGTAAGTTAAAACTATACTGAAATGCCATTTTCTACCTAATTGGCAAAAACTAAGTTTCATAATATACTTTGCTAGCTAAACTGTGGGGAAATTCTCTTACACTGCTGGTGGGAGCTGAGGGGTAGCAGACTATGCTACCCCAAAACATTCCACTTTGGCATAAGGATTATTTGGAACTGAAAGCAACTGAGAAGTAGTAGCATCAAAAAAAAAAAAAAAAAAAAGCTCTCTGCCCTCCTTCTATATGCCTAAAAGCAGGATATAAATTTACAAAGGTGTCCCTCTTGCCCTCTCTACAGGGAAGGATAACAGTTCCTGCCCAAAATGACTTCAGACCCTTATCAGCCTAGAGGTGTCGCCAGAAGAATTATATAACAAACTTTACGCTGCTCGTGGGAATGCAAAGTAGTTCAGCCATTGTAGAAAAGTTCAGTGATTTCTCAAAGAACTCGAAGCAGAATTACCAATGACTCAGCAATCCTATTACTGGGTATATACCCAAAGGAATATAAATTGTTTATCATAAAGACATATGCACACATATGTTCATCACAGCACTATTCACAATAGCAAAGACATGGAATCAACCTAAATGCCCATCAATGGTAGACTGGATTTAAAAAATGTGGTACACATACACCATGGAATACTACACAGCCATAAAAAACAACAAGATCATGTCCTTTGCAGCAAAATGGATACAGCTGGAGGCCATTATCCTAAGCAAACTAACACAGGAACAGAAAAACAAATACCATATGTTCTTGCTTCTAAGTGTGAGCTAAACATGGAGTAAATGTGGTCACAAAGAAGGGAACAACAGACATGGGGCCAATGTGAGGGTGGAGGGAGGAAGAGGTTCAAAAAACTACCTACCATTTATTAATTGAATGACAAAATAATCTGCACACCAAACCCCGTGATATGCAATTTACCTATATAACAAACCTGTACATGTACCCCTGAACCTAAAATAAGAGTTAAAAAAATTCATTGTTCTTTGTTAAAGATGCTATATTAGGCTAAGCTCTTTTCCTTTGCAGTAAAGAGTTTAATTGATGCAAAACTGGCCACACCACACAGAAGATAGAGTTATTACTCAAATCAATCTCCCCAAGAATTTGGGGGCTAGGGCTTTTCAGACATTTTGGGGAAGGGGTGGGGGTGGCTAGGCAATGGGTGCTTGCTGCTGACTGGTTGAGGGTGCAATCATGGGGTATGGGAAATGGTCCTCCTGTGCATTGAATGGCTTCTGGGTGGGACCACAGGAACAAGTCCAGGAGGGAGCCATGGTTGTCAGACATGCAAAAAACTCCAAGTGCAGGGCAGCTTGTCTTGATTCCAGGGTGTAGAAAAGGCATAAGGGAGGCTCCATTGAAGATTCAGCAGGAAAATTACATGACCTCGCTGTGAGTGCCTGGCATGGTGGCTGGATGTCAGAAGCTGCTCTTTTTCTCTTTCTCACTGGATCACTCAAGAGATGGCCAAGGAAGTATTCCTAATAGCTCAGAGTTTGGAGAGGATGTGTTCTGGTATTTTTGGGCTTCAGCTAGCTGTGGTGGTGGGAGGATTGGGCACAACGTGGGACAGAAGGCTCCCAACTGCTGCCCGGCAGGAGCCAGGGCACTCCTGGGCAGCTCCTAGGATGGAAAGGCCACACTGGCGGGCTGTATTTTAGTCCGTTTTTGTATTGCTATAAATAAATACCTAAGGCTGGGTAATTTATAAAGAAAACAGGCTTAACTGGTTCACAGTTCTGCAGGGTGTACCAAGATGGCTCCAGCATCTGCCTCTTATGAGGCTTCAGGGAGCATCCAATCATGGCAGAAGGCAAAGGGGTGCAGACATGTCACATGGCAAGAGCAGGAGCAAGAGCAAACCTGAGTTGTAAGCCACCTATTTGACAGTTACTCTTTTCCTGAGTTTCTTCCATGTATATATGAAATATACATGTTAATAAACTTCTGTTTTTCTCTTTTGTTACAGGGTTCTCAGCCAAGAACTTAAAAGGGTATAGGAAAAATTATTTTTCTTCCCCTAACATGCTCAAATTGATATCACCCCTATGAAAGGCAAACTGGCAACATCTACCAAATTGCAAATGTATTTCCCCTTCGGCTCTGCAAACCCACACCTGGGAATCTATCCATATGAAATGCTGTATGAAAAAGATTATTAATTGCAGCACTGTTTGTATCAGCACCCAAATGCCCATCTACAAAACCTGGTTTAAAAAATTATGGTATACTCTACACTGGGAAGTTAAGGTAAAAAAAATTATTTTAAAAAATGGTATATCCATATAATGAAATACTATAAAGCATTAAAAAAAATCATAAAGAACATTGTGTGTCTTAACTGTGGTGGTGCCTTCAGGCATATAATTGCCAAAACTCATCAAATTATATACTTAAATTGGATGCAGTTTGTTGTGGGTAGCCTTGAATAATGCTAACCAGGAAAAAAAGAATCATGGAGCTCTCACAGTGAAAAGATATCCAAGAAAAACTGTTAACTATGAAAAAGTATAGTGTTGAACAGTCTGTTTAGTGGGTTATCTTTTGTGGTAAGGAGGAAATAATTAGTTATATTTGTTTATATTTGCATTAAGAAATTCTAAGATAGGCTGGGTGTGGTGGCTCATGCCTGTAATCCTAGCACTTTGGGAGGCTGAGGTGGGTGGATCACCTGAGGTCAGGAGTTCGAAACCAGCCTGGCCAACATGGTAAAACTCCATCTCTACTAAAAATACAAAAAAATTAGCTAGGCATGGTGGCACATGCCTGTAATCCCAGCCACTTGGGAGGCTGCGGCAGGAGAATTGCTTGACCTTGGGAGGTGGAGACTGCAGTGACCTGAGATTGTGCCACTGCACTCCAGCCTGGGCAACAGAGAGAGACTCCATCTCAAAAAAAAAGAAAAAGAAAAAAAAAGAAATTCTAAGATAAATAAGAAATTAAGAAAATTAGTCATAGAATAGGGATAAATGGGGCAACTGACAGCAGGGGTGGAACTGAGATTTTTTTCACTGCATATCTTCTTATATCGATTCTTGAACCACGACAAGTATTTTTAATATATAAAGCACTTGCACAAAATGGGAGAAATTTGCATACAGACTGTCCCAGAATATATCCTCTTCATTTTAAAGCATTCAAGGTACCTTCAAGCCTTTCAGAGCATGAAAGTTTTCCATAACTATCTTTTAGCATATGAAATTACTCAAACTAACCTGGAACCTCTAGAAAGAGTCCAGCAACCACGAAAAGAAAGCTTGCATGTTTCTTAAATTTTTCTTTCTTTCTTTCTTTTGGTTGGTTTGTTTTTTGCCCAGCACAGTGATGCAATCTTAGCTCACTACAACCTCTGTCACCTGGGCTCAAGCCTTCCTCCCACCTCAGCCTCCCAAGTAGCTGGGTCTACAGGTAAATGCCACCAAATCCAGCTAATTTTTTTTTTTTTTTTAAAGAGATGAGGATTAGCCATGTTGCCCAGGCTGGTTGGTCTCCAACTTCTGAGCTCAAGCGATCCACCCACCCCAGCCTCCCAAAATGCTGGGATTACAGGTGTGAGCCACTGCGCACAGTCTCTTGCTAAATTTTTTCTTCCAGTGAAAATTACAATTTTCCCCAAGAGAAAATTTGCATATAATCATATATTAAGTTTTGTGGGGCTTTCACATCTATTTATATATTTATTTAATTTGTTTATTTATTAATTTATTGACAAAGGCTCACTCTGTTGCCCAGGCTGGAATGCAGTGGCGAGAACACAGCTTGCTGCAGCCTCAACCTCTCAGGCTCAAGTGAGTCTCTCACCTCAGCTTCCCAAGTAGCTGTGACTACATGCGTACGTCACCATGCCTGGCTAATTTTTTTATGTTTTGCAGAGATGGGGGTCTTACTATGTTGCTCAGGTTGGTATCAAGCTTCTGGGATCAAGTAAGACACCACACCCAGCCCCTCAAATCAGTATTTATTGAGCACTCAATGCAACAACACTCATCACTGATTTCCAGGATTACTAATCTCATTTTACAAATGAAGACACTGAAGCTAAGATGCTAAGTAACTTACCCAATATAATATTTTTAAGAAGTGATACAGTGGGGTTCAAACCAAGATCTTCTGGCTACAAAGCTATTGTTTTTTCCAAATTTGATCAGCTTTATTAGCAGCACATATGTAATCTTACAATACCACGCTGTCCTTTACAACTGATAAAACTAAACTTAACCCATTGGTACCCAAATTTTAGCAGGCATCAGAATTACTTGGACAGCATGATAAAGCACAGATTTCTGGCCCCTGCATTCAGAATTTTCTAACCAGCAAGGTTGGGCCTGAGAATTTGCATTTTTAACAAGTTCCCAAATGATGCTGATGCGGTTTGTCCAGGAACTACACTTAACCAATAATTCTCCTCTCCCTTTTCACTAGCCAACCTGGAAGAATTCAATTTCAGTTTTAGAAACAAACAAACTTTCTATTTCCAAAAGCCTGAAACTCCAGAAAGAAAACAATCTGGCTAACATACACTTCCAAGCAAATTCACAATATATATACTGTGAAATTGTCAGAATGGCACTGAGCTAAGAGAAGTGCCTAGTGTACACATTAACAGTCAGCACTTCTCTTACTGCAGATGGGAGTCATTTCCTGGAAAAGTGGACACTAGAAGCGAAAAAGCAACGTTAGCCATCTGCTGCCAATAGACACATTTTTATGCAAGTTAAAAATATATATTATTAATTTCATGTTGCCTTGAAAATAGTTTCCCTGGCAAAACTAAAGCCAAAAATTATACCGCCAAATAAAAGAGCAAAAGTGAACAGAATACTTTTAATACTGCTGGGTTGTGATTTTGTTTTCTTATTATATTGTACTTATTCCTATTAAAAGTATGCCACTGAAACAAAAGCAATTAAACCAAATGCACCATATTCACACACACCAAAAAAATCGGGCTAGTAACTAGTTGTCAAACTGAAACATACTAGCAAGTGCATTTACAGAGAAAGAGACACTTAAGGAAGAAGCATTTAGAATGTCTTTTTATTTCAAAGTAAAAGTATAAACAATTTTATTAATAAGAATAACAAAAGTATCAAATTCCTGAGACAGGAGGGAAAGAGGGGATTTAATTTTACTGTTGCAATCAGTTACTAACAGCTGCCCACTTTCTCTGATATTTTTTCATTTTCCATGCTTTTAGGCAGTATTTCTCAAATTTTAGTCACCATGAGAATCACCTGGAGGGCTTTTAATTCTTGGGCAAAGCTCAAGACTTTGGTGAAACCCCGTCTCTACTAAAAATACAAAAATTAGCTGGGCGTGGTGGCAGGTGCCTATAATCCCAGCTACTCTGGAGGCTGAGGCAGGAGAATTGTTTGAACCTAGCAGGTGGGGGTTGCAGTGAGTCAAGGTCTCACCACTGCACTCCAGTCTGGGTGACAGAGTGAGACTTTGTTTCAAAAAAAAGTGAAAAGATCGCTCAGTTTTACAACCTAATAGGAGGAGGATACAATGTGATACACGCTAATACACACAAAAACAGCTCCTCTATACATCTCTAGGTGCCAAAAACTCTTCACATAATGAAGACCCAAACAAATATTACTGACAAAAGCTTAAGCCACTTTCAGTCTAAGAACTTACCTGACAGAAAAATTTAAGGCTTAGTAAGAATGTAAAAACCAATAGATAGATATGCAGACAAACGGCAAAGTAAAAAGGACATGAGTCTACACTTCCAGAGAATAGAGTAGGAAAAGGGAAAAAGTAACTTTACAGTGGCGAAATCTGGCAAACACTTAAGTGAAGGTTAACATCAACAGTGATGTCACATGGGTATCATGTACCCCCAATATAATGTGATGACAAAAGCATTACACCTCCATGTTATTCTTTGCAAAAACTCATTTGTCCAGTCTAGTCATGAGAATAGCATCAGACAAACCTAAGTTGGGAGACATTCTGCAGGATATCTACCCAGTATTCCTCAAAGATGTCAAGGTCATAAAAAGCAAGGCAAGACTGACAAACTCATATACCAGAGAGATTGAAAACATGACAACTAAATGCAATGTGATACCCTAGATTGGATCCTGTGACAGAAAGGAAAAACTGGTGAAACCCAAATAAAGTCTGGAGTTAATAATGCACCAATGTTTTTTTTTTTAGTTTTGACAGATGTACCATGGTAATGTAATATGTTAATAAGAGAAAACAGCAAAGGGGAATGGAAAACTGTGCTCTCTGCAACTTTTCTACAAATCTAAAATCACTCCAAAATTTAAAGTTCATTAGGAAAAAAAAAAAAAAAAGAGCATGACTCTAGAAGGCTCAGGTTAGCCTGGGTTGTAAGCCAGTAACTGCTGTGCTTCAAGAAGCTAAATTACAGGATCTTGTCAAACTCTAAATCTACAAAAAAACATGAGCATAGGCTCATTCACCAAATACTAGATTCCTAGATTTATGGGCCTTTTCTTTAAAATAAAAAGCAGTAGTTTCAGCCCTAATAAAACAAAGAACTATTTCACAAAATAGGACTACACACTTGCAGAACTTACCCCATAAAGAGAATAAACTTTAACATAATTATCAGTCACTTCCCTTGATTCACTGGCAGTAGCATAATTTTAGATAGATTTCTAGTTTTCAAATCATAACAGAAAAATTTGGCCCTTTGACTGGGCACAGTGGCTCATGTCTGTAATCCCAGCACTTTGGGAGGCCAAGGGAGGTGGATTACCTGAGGTCAGGAGTTTGAGACCAGCCTGGCCAACATGGCGAAACCCCACCTCTACAAAAAATACAAAAATTAGCCAGGCGTAGTGGCGGGCACCTGTAATCCCAGTTACTCAGGAGACTGAGGCACAAGAACAGATTGAACCTGGGAGGTGGAGGTTGCAGTGAGCCGAAATCACGCCACCATACTCCAGCCTGGGTGACAGACTCTCAAAAAAAAAAAAAAAGAAAGAAAAAGAAAAATTTGCTCCTTTTACAAAATATCACCTTAATGCTCCATCAGAGACTTTCTACAAAGCCAAATGGGCCAGAAGTTAAACTCAGAAATATATTTCCAATATCCTTACAATCTAGTCAGATAATTCAACAATGAGTAAACAGAATACTGATACACAATCATAGATATTTTAAAAATCCAGATTCAAGGGGGTAGATATGATTTTTTAAATCTATTTTTGTGTATGTACATACACATATACATTATACATTCCACGTACACAAAACTCTCTGAAGTCATTTTAGTTGTGGCCAGAATACCCACAGCCATGCCAAGGCCTAACTTTTACAAATTTACTTTAAAAAAAAAACAAACCAAAAAACTAAAGGATATTCTAGATTCTGGATTTTTAATTAAACTACTGGGTTTCTGAGAATATGAACAAGCATTTACATTTGAAAAGAAACAAGGGCCATTCATCAAAGGTTCACACGGCAACAGAAGTTACACAGGTTAGAATCTTTAACTTCATTTATTCTAATTAAAAAGATAAACCAACCAAAAATCCCATTTATGCTATAAAATAAAAGAAACGGGTTAAGAATTTTAAAAGTAAGTCTAAACATAAAGACTCAAGTTCAATCAAGTTTTGGTTAATTACTGAAATAAGTTACTCTTAAAAAAATCTATACTGAAATTCAACACACCAATTTAGAGTCTCTCTTTAACTTCATTTTCATTTCTTCCCATTCAAAAAAAATAAACACAAAGCAGACAAGGGGTCTTTAAAACAAACAAACAAAAAGCATTTAACCCAAGGGGAAATAGGCAAGAATTTTAAAGGTAAGTCTTGAACAAAAAGATTCCTGTGTTCAAGTCAGTTTTGATTATCTAGTAAAATAAGACCTAAACTTGTATTATACTTCAACAAACCAAAATCCTGGCAGAGTATCAACTGCCATTAGGTCAAAAGGACTGATCATATAAATAAGTACATTATATTTTATTATTTAGGAGGATAATTTAAAATGTTCAGATCTTAGCTATGTCACTACTGCAAAAGTATTTTTTAAATTACTACAATTTTCAAGGAAGAATGATACCAGCTCTCAAAATTCAGTTTTGTAAAATATTGATGCTTGTAAATAAATAAAAACAAATCAATGACTTGCAGTTATAGTTACACTAGCTATCGTGCAGTAATTATAATTTTTAAAAAGAGTACAGATTATGTTGCTCTATTTATTAAAGTAAAAGGATAAAAAAAGATTTATCAGACAAATTCTAACCAAAAGAATACTAGTTATTAATATTGAACAAAACTGGAAGAAAAATACCAAAATCAAAAGAACTAAATTAACTGAGCAAAATCTAGAATTTGAGTCACAAAAAATGTTCTAAGGTCTTCTGGAATTAGAACATGAGTGGAGGCCAGGCACGGTGGCTCACGCCTGTAATCCCAGCACTTTCGGAGGCCGAGGCGGGCAGATCACTAGGTCAGGAGATCGAGACCATCCTGGCAAACACCGTGAAACCCCGTCTCTACTAAAAATACAAAAAAAATTAGCCGGGCTTGGTGGCGGGCGCCTGTAGTCCCAGCTACTCAGGAGGCTGAGGCGGGAGAATGGCATGAACCCGGGAGGCGGAGCTTGCAGTGAGCCGAGATGGCGCCACTGCACTCTAGCCTGGGTGACAGAGCGAGACTCCATCTCAAAAAAAATAAAAATAAAGAACATGAGGGGGAAGAAAATAAGCAAAAATAATCTAAAGGACTCATTTTGCTAGAGTAAGGGCTGAAAATCTCAATACAGGAGAAATAAGTACCAGTACAGGAAAAGGGGCACAGGGTGAGAATCCCCTACCCAAAATGCTTGGGACCAGAAGTATTTTGGATTTTTTCGGATTTTGGAATATTATCTTTTTTTTTTTAGATTTTGGAATATTATATTTTGGGGATGGGACCCAAGTCTAAACACGAAATTCATTTATGTTTCATATAAGCTTTGTATACATAATCTAAGATAATTTTATACAATCTTTTTAATAATTTTGTGCATGAAACAAAAATTTTGACTACAACTTATCACATGAGACCAGGAGTGGAATTTTCCACTTTGTGGGTCATGTCAGTACTCAAAAGTTTTGGATTTTGAAGCATTTCAAATTTCGGATTTTCAGATTAGGGATGCTCAACCTGTATTAACTATTAATGAAACAAGACATAACAAAATTTCCACATTAACTGGGAGGCGGGGTAAGGGAATGAATCACAACTTGATAATAAGCAACAGTAAGAAACAGAGAAAATAAAAATGTAAAATAAATAGGTAAAGAAGGGAAAATCAAATCAATATAAGTGCTATTATCTTAAAAACTATCCAATTAGGTAAAGCATTAAAATATAGAAATCTGCCATTTTCAAGAGACATACACAACAAACATAAGAAATATCAGGTAATTCAAAAAAAGAGGGAACAGGAGAAGCAGTATTAAAATCACACAAGCTAGAGTTTAAAACTAGGAAAAAATTCTGAAGAACATGGATACAGGGAGAAAGCAAACGTGACAGAACGGTTAACAAGTAAATCTAGGAGAAGATAAAGGGGTGTCTACTATTCAAAACAAAATTCAAGGTAGTAATTTCCTACAAATGTATTTATTATTCAAAAATTATTCTTTTAATAAAGGTTTTTATTTAAAAAAAAAAAAAAAGGCCAGTTACCTGGGAATAGGCTCCAGGCATATAAGATAAACTGTGTTTATTCATTTACCTTAGCATACACTACTGTTTATCAAATGATGACACTACTATTCCCCATCTATTCTAACTATATTTTTGTCTTGGGCCAGAAGAGGTGGCTCATGCCTGTAATCCCAGCACTTTGGGAGGCCGAGGAGAGTGGATCACCTATTATTAGGAGCTCAACACCAGTCTCGCAAACATGGCGAAACCCTGTCTCTACTAAAAATATAAAAATTAGCCGGGGGTGGTGGTGCATGCCTGTAATCCCAGCTCCTCAGGAGGCTGAGGTGGAACAATCACTTGAACCCAGGAGGCCGAGGCTGCAGTGAGCTGAGATCCCACCACTGCACTCCAGCCTGAGTGACAGAGTGAGACTCTGTCTAAAAAAAAAAAAATTTTGTCTTTAGGAGAAAAAAAATCCCTCATTACATCGTACCACTGCAAAGATTTTGCACCAATATTCTTACCACAAAAACCATTTATGAGAAGTTTATGTGTAGGGTTTGACGATGTTTCAATGTATATCATCACTGAAATCTCTTCAATATGGCCCCATTCCCAAAACAATGGCTCAACCCCTGAAATGCGACTGAGATAACTTTTGTCACACCGCGAGGGAGTATCCTTTACCATTTCCCAACTATTATCCAAATTAAAATTAAAAAGATTAGGGACCTGTGAACATGAATTCAAGTCACTTTAAGTCTCTCTTTCTGCATTTTTTAAATGTGGTAATATGTATTCTGCCTATTTCATTTGGCTCTTGTGGAAAATGAGGAAAATTTAAGGAAGGGCCAAAAACAAAAGAAAAATAAGGACAAAGAGAAACTACATAATCAGTACATTTGAGGCTGGGTGTGATGGCTCATGTCTGTAATCCCAGCACTTTGGGAGGCTGAGGCAGGAGGATCACCTGAGGTCAGGAGTTCAAGACCAGCCTGGCCAACATGGTGAAATCCTGTCTCTACTAAAAATACAAAAATTAGCCAGATGTGGTGGTGCACTTCTGTAATCCCAGCTACTTGGGAGGCTGAGGCGGGAGAATCGCTTGAACCTGGGAGGCGGTGGTTGCAGTGAGCCAAGATTGTGCCACTGCACTCCATCCTGGGTGACAGAGCAAGACTCTGTCTCAAAAATAAAAATAATAAAATAAAATAAAATAAATTTGATATAATGAATTTATAAAACTCTAATATCCTCCAAACAGAAATATTGCCATATCCATGGAATATATGTAAAATAGGTCATAAACTTGGGAACAAAGAAAGCCTTAACTAATTTTTTTAATTAGACATTTTATAGACTACATTTTTCTAGTTATAATCCAATCAAGTTGAAAGTATACATCAAAGTAACAAAAACCAACCAAACTTAACCACTTTAAAATTAGGAAACATATTCCTAACCAGATAATAAAACTAAAAATTATCTAAAAAGCTGTATAAAGGAGAATTTGTACCAGTATCTATGGAATCCCGCTAAACCTGTATTCAAGGGTGAATACATCCTTTAAATGATTTCAATATTAAAGACAAAGAGAAGTGAAGAAACATAATACTCATCTCCAAGAAATTTAAAATAAAAAGAATAAGAAAATATAACAGGGAAGTAAATGTTAAACATCATTAAATTAAAAGTCAAAACATAATAGAAAGGATAAGTAAATTCAAAAGATGGTTCTTCTAACAGATCAACAAACTAGACAAAATCAGATTAAGTAAAAATACAAGTGGGAGTATTCCCAAGACTTGGAGTGAGTAAAGAGAACAACCATGAAAGAGTAAAAGAAATTAATAATTCCTTGCCAAAATAAAAAGAGAAAATTTGAGAGTAAAAGGGAAATTAGAAATTTACCACTGATGAATTCACAGCAAAGTTTTATCAAACCTTTAAGGAAGAGGTGAATACAACCACATTTGGAATTAACTATTCAATTACTAAGATGACATGTCTTCAGATAAAATGTCAAGACTTTTCTGCCTTCATAAATGAAGTGAAACTCAAGTGTTATTCATGTTTCCTTTTAATGAAATAAAAGGAAATGTGGAATTTGGGGGATACATTTGAAGCAAAATTATTCCATATTAGAAGCAGGTACTAAGATACCTGGTCAGGTTGTGATACAAAAGATACTATCTTTACAGTAATTATACAAAGTATACGTTCCTATGTACCTTAAAGCCAGATAAAATGAAGATGGCAAAACACACATTTTCTGTTATCCATTTGTTTAGAAAATAAATATAAATTCTATATAGGAATGTTCAACCAGCCAGGCACAGTGGTTCATGCCTGTAATCCCAGCACTTTGGGAGGCTGAGGTGGGCAGATCACTTGAGGTCAGGAGTTCGAGACCAGCCTGGCCAATATGGCAAAACCCCATCTCTTCAAAAAATACCAAAATTAGCCAGGCGTGGTGGCATGTGCCTGTAATCCCAGATACTTGGGAGGCTGAGGCACGAGAATTACTTGAACCTGGGAGGTAGAGGTTGTGGTGAGCCAAGATCGTGCCACTGCACTCCAGCCTGGGTGACAGAGTAAGACTCTGTCAAAAAAAAAAAAAAAAAAAAAAAAATTCACCCAATAATCTGATGGGAATATAGTTTTCCTCTAAGGATGAACTAAAAGAAGATATTTGCACATGAGAAAATCATTAAGATAATGAAGATGTTAAGAGCATTAGATTACTTACAACTGCAAACTCATCTCTGTCAAGCATTCCATCGTGGTCAATATCACTCAACTCCCAAACCTTAAAAAGAGAAGAATTGAAAAAAGATTAATGTTCTTTCAGTTCATGTTCTACTTGAGGGCAAGGAAAGAAAGTATATGAGCTAGGGATGGTGGCTCATGCCCATATGGCCTCCCAGCACTTTGGGAGGCCAAGGCAGGAGGACCACTTGAGCCCAGGAGTTTGAGACAGCCTAGGAAACATAACGAGATCCCTTTACTACTTTATGATTTCAGAGATAAAACTATTCCTTACAACAAGACACCATGATACAGCCACAGAGTAAGTGGCATATATAAAATACTGATGGTCTCTAGAAATTAACTCAAGCAAACAGGAGGTCAAGAGTGTACAGCACAAACTAAAAAAGGACCTACTTAAGGGGCTTACATATGTAATTACTTTCAACCACTCATTTTTACAGGGAATAACCAAATGCAGAAACAAGTTGGCAAAAATTTTATACATTAAGTCAGAAAACAAAAAAATCCTATAATGATACAACTTTAAAATAAGATTTGTATATTTTTAACAAAGAGTTATACATGCTCCTGGTATAACAGATATAAAATTAAAATACACAAAAATTACATTTAGGAGTAAATAATATCTTACTCTTCCAAGGATATCCACAGGTAACTTAGAGTTGAGCAACACTGGTTTCACTTTATCACCAGATAGAAATCCATTCACTGGGCTTAAACTATCAAATATTGCATCATATTTGGCCTTATCTTCAGGCTACAATAAAAAACAAAATCACAAGTTAAATAATAGAGAAAAGGATTTAACTGCAGTTATAAAAATCAAGTCCTTAAAGAATAGACTACATATGTTTTTAAACTATCATTTAAAAAACATTTTTCACTTTCATCAAAATATAATATTCATTGTAAAGATATGCAAGAAAAAAATACATAGGAAATAATTTCAAAGTGACTTTACCCAAGAGTCTGGTGTTGCCCATTCTTTTTGTAGCTGGAACACCATCTTTATTTTCCAACTACTGGGTTAGAATCAAAATATTTCAGAGGTAGAAGGGCTTTGAAGAACATCTAGTCCAACCCTCTCACTTAAATAGACCCAGAACAAAAAAGTAACTTTTATAAGAACACACAGCTAATTAGTGACATTCCATGACTCTCTAAAGATGGTATGAGGTACAGTTCAAATAAATAAAATTTTTTTTTTTTTTGAGACGGAGTCTTGCACTGTCGCCCAGGCTGGAGTGCAGTGGCACAATCTTGGCTCACTGTAGCCTCCACCTCCCGGGTTCAAGCGATTCTCCTGCCTCAGCCTCCCAAGTAGCTGGGATTACAGGCACCTGCCACCATGCCCAGCTAATTTTCTTGTACTTTTGGTAGAGACGGGGTTTCACTATGTTGGCCAGGCTGGTCTCGAACTCCTGACCTCATGATCTGCCCACCTCGCCCTCCCAAAGTGCTGGGATTACAGGTATGAGCCACAAATAAATTTTTAAAAATAAAATAATTACTACAGGAATAAACATCAAGATTTCTCCATTTTTCCCAAAGCAATATTTTTCTTGTCAATAACAAGATATCTCCTAAAATTTTAAAAGTTATTTGTGTAACATGAAAAACTATTGTTCATTATTTGCCCAGTCAAGGCCATATTCCCACACTTTTAAAATTTAGTGCCCAGTCCACAGCATACAAAGACATACAAATAAAAATGGTTTTCAAAAAAATGTACACATTTATCAAAGCTCATTTGATCTGCTACAGTCTAAGCATTTTTAAATTATAAGTTTTATAGTATGGTATGATTTGGCTCTGAAAAACTATAATGCAAAATACCTATTTCTAAAAAGATTTCATAAAGAATTGTTTTAGAGTCATCTAGAAAATACATAGTTAACCAGAATTTTCAAGTAAGAAATAATACCAGTGGGGTAAACTATCTTTTAATCAAATACTTTAGTTAATACAAGATTATGACATCACAATTTTTCTTTACATTGTAACAGATATACGAGTAGACCAATACTGTCACAAAACTGACAGAGCCGAAAGATCCCTCAGAAACACCAGTAATAGCTTCTCCCCTACCTTTCCTTAAACATATATGAAAGTCTAATGAAGATAACAATATATTTCAGAGGTAGAGAGACAGTGGATAGGAAGCAATGAAGGGGTGAGAGAATAGTTACAAAGTTTACTTACTTTTACAGCCCATGGGAGCTCAGCTGCAGAGGTTCCACTGATTAGCAAAGGACTACTGGTATCATGCTACAGAGGAAAGTAAAGCACAAGAGCTGAAATTCTCACATCAAGAAGCAATGAAGAAAAAATGGCTTTTGGATTTAAATATATTCATACAAAATGCTGGATCTCAATGCACACAGGACACTATTTTACATTTACTAGACCATCTAAGTAACAATAAAACAAAGTGACTATAATACCATATTTTTACTGTACCTTTTCTGGTTTTTGTTTCTGAGATGGAGTCTTGCTCTGTTGCCCAAGCTGGAGTGCAGTGGCGCAATTTCGGCTCACTGCAACCTCCATCTCTCGGGTTCAAGCGATTCTCTTGCCTCAACCCCCAAGTAGCTGGGATTACAAGAATGCACCACCACACCCGACTAATTTTTATATTTTTAGTTGAGATGGGATTTCACCACGTTGGCCAGGCTGGTCTTGAACTCCTGACCTCAGGTGATCCACCTGCCTCAGCCTCCCAAAGTGCTGAGATTACAGGTGTGAGCCACTGCGCCCAGCCCCTTTTCTGTTTAAATACACAAATACCATCATGTTACAATTGCCTACAGTATTCAGTACAGTATGGTATTCAGCGCTGTGTAAGTTTCTAGGCTAGGAGCAGCAGGCTATGTACCATGCAGCCCAGGTATGCTGTAGGCTATACTATCTAGGTTTGTACACTCTGATGTTTGCACAATGATGAAACTGCCTAATGATCCATTTCTCAGAATGTATCCCTGTTGTTAAGCAATGCATGACTGTAATGCAGGTAGGCAACAAATCCCTACATTAACCTTCTGACTACATGCCTAAGCATAAAAGTGCAGAAATTCTCTAAACTTAAGATATTAAATTCTTAGTATGCAGACCAAAAACTTCTAAAATGTTGAGTTTAAAAACAAGCAACTAGTTACTGGGGAGGATCACTTCAGCCCAGTTCAAGGTGACAGTGAGCTATGATCGCAGCACTGTATTCCAGCCTGGGCAACAGAATGAGGCCATCTCTTAAAATTTAAAAAAAAAACAAGAGGAGCCATAAAATATCTGGGGAAAAAAAGGAGTGAGGTGGGGAGAACTAGGCATACTAGATTTAAAAAACATGTCACTAAATATGATAATTAAAACAATGTAACATCGGGCCAGGCGTGGTGGCTCACACTTGTAATCCCAGCACTTTGGGAGGCCAAGGCGGGCGGATCATGAGGTCAGGAGATCGAGACCATGATGAAACCCCGTCTTACCGGGGGTGGCGGCCTGTATTCCACTACCGGAGACTGAGGCAGAATGGATGAACCCGGGAGTTGCATGACAAAAACAAAAACAAACAAACAAACAAACAAACAAAAAACAATGTAACATCAGCATATGGTATGGATAAATAGATCAACAGGTAAAAATAAAAATATCCAGTAAGCAATCAAAATACATATGAGAATTTGGCACACAATTGAGGTGGCATTTCAAAGGGAATGAAGAGACAGAAACTGAAGGATGGATTATTTAATAAACTGTATTGACTATACTTTCTGTAGGGTAGCCATCTTGAAAAAATATAAAGTTGAATCTAGGCTAGGTGTGGTGGCTCACGTCTGTAATCCCAGAACTTTGGGAGGCCAAGGTGGGCAGATCACCTGAGGAGTTCGAGACCAGCCTGACCAACATGGTGAAAAACCCTCTCTACCCCCCTAAAAAAAAATTAGCTGGATGTGGTGGTGGGTGCCTGTAATCCCAGCTACTCAGGAGGCTAAGGCAGGAGAATCGCTTGAACCCAGGAGGTGGAGGTTGCAGACAGCTGAGATTGCACCACTACAGTCCAGCCTGGTTGACAAGAGTGAAACTCCCTTTCAAAAAAAAAAAAAAATAGAATCTATACTCACATCCTAGATCAATACTAACTTAAATGTAAAAAATAAAAAATAAAAATTTTTAACCTGACAATTTATTTACACAAAAGACAATAATAAGCCAGGCTCAGTAGTACATGCCAATTGTCCCAGCTATTTGGGAGGCTAAGGCAGAAGTATCACTTGTGCCCAGGAATTCAAGGCTAGCCTGGGCAACATAGTAAGATCCTGTCTCTTCAAAAAAAATAAGACAAATGACAAAATAGGAAAAAAAGACTTGCAACTCATATAGACAAAGAGTTAATGTCCTAATAATTAACGAGGCCCCAGAATTCAGTAAGTAAAAGGGCAACAACCAAGAAAAATGGGCAAAAGCTATAAACAGACATTCACATAAAGGCAATGTAAACATAAGAAAAGCTTATAAGAAAGCTATTCTTATTAGCACAAGAAAAGCTATTCAACCTCACTCCATAAAACCAAAAGGATAAATTTAAAATTACATACTGTCACCTATCAAACCGACAAAAGATCTAAAAGTTTAACCAAAGTATGCTAGCCAAAGTGTATAGAAACGCACTCAAACAATTGCTGGAGGGAGGGTGAACTAGTACAACCACTATGGAAAGCAAGTTGACAAAATACATAGAAATTACAAAGGCAAAAACTTTTGAACAGCATTTCTACTTTTGGAAATTAGCACATATAAATACATTCGTGCACATGCAAAATAACATATGTCTAAGGTTATTATTTATTGTAGCATTTTTTTATAATGAAAGATTCAAAATAAACTAAAAGCCTATCAATAGAAAGTTAATTATCATAAACATAAGCAAAGAAATACTACACAGCTATAAAAAACAAAGTGGAAGCTTCTATGTAATGATATATAAATACCTCTAAAACTTAAAAAGCTACTTATAAAAGGTATAGAATTATGTGTATAGCAGGAGTCCCCAATCCCTGGGCCACAAACTGATACCCGTCCATGGCCTGTTAGGAACTGAGCTGTATAGCAGGAGGTGAGCAGCTGGCAGGCAAGCATTATGGCCTGAGCTCCAACTCCTGTCAGATCAGCGGCGGTATTAGATTCTCATAGGAGCACAAACCTTATTGTGAACTGCGCATGTGAGGGATCTAGGTTGCATGCTACTTATAAGAATCTAATGCCTGATGATGTGGAACAGTTTCATTCTGAAACCATCCATCCCTCCCAGGTGCATGGAAAAATTGTCTTCCATGAAACTGGTCCCTGGTGCCAGAAAGGTTGGGGGCCGTTAATATATAGCATACTACAATTAAAGTAAAATAAGAAAATAAGTATTTATATTTCTTTTTTTTTTTTTTTAAGACAGGGTCTTAAACCATCAACCAAGCTGGAGAGCGACGGTGTGATCATGGCTCATTGCAGCCTTGAGCTCCCAGGCTCAAATGATCCTCCCATCTCAGCCTCCCAAGTAGCTGGGACCAGACGTGCACACCAACACACTCGGCTAAATTTTAGATTTTTTTGTAGAGATGGGGGTCTCGCTTTGTTTCCCAGCTAGTCTTGAACTCCTGGGCTCAAGTGATCCTCCCACTTCTGCCTCCCAAAGTGTTGGGATTACAGGCGTGAGCCACCTCGCCCAGCCTATAGTTTTTTTACATATACATATGTAATCACTCTGGAAGGATACACAAGAAATTAACTAAAAACAGCAGTAGCCAGTAGGGGAGAAAAGCCAAGTAGCTGAGTGAAAGGGCCAAACGGAGAATTCCTTTTAATATATTACTTTTAATTTTCAAATAACGTGGTGTCACTTTTTAAAAATTAAATACAATTTAAATCTAAAAGCATTTCTTACAAATCTTGGTGGAGGAACAGCCAGGTTCAAACTATTTAGTGAAACTTCCAATCCATTCTGGGCACATGCCACAAGACGCAAAGCAACAAAGAATTCCTAAGAAAGAAAAGTATGAATGTTAAGAGCATTCTCCCTCTACCTACTTACCTACCTGCACAAATACTTACAATCTAAAAATATAAAACAATTCATAATTACTAGAGGTCTTATGTAGCAACAAGTAGCATATTTGCTTCAAAAACATCTTGCAGAAAAATCCTATATTTATGAATCGCTAATAATAATATAAATGGGAAAATACATACAGATAGTGGAAATCATACAGAATACTCATGTTTAAAATAATACTTAGGGCCAGGCACAGTGGCTCACACCTGTAAGCTCAGCACTTTGGGAGGCCGAGGCGGGCAGATCACTTGAGGTCAGGAGTATGAGACCAGTCTGGCCAACATGGAGAAACCCCCGTCTCTCTACTAAAAACACAAAAATTAGCCAGGTGTGGTGGCGTGCACCTGTAGTCCCACCTACTCAGGAGGCTGAGGCAGGAGAATCACTTGAACATGGAAGGCAGAGGTTGCAGTGAGCCGAGATCGCGCCACTGCGCTCCAGCCTGGGTGACAGAGTGCACCACTGCGCTCCAGCCTGGGTGACAGAGCGAGACTCTGTCTCAAAAAAATAGACAAACCAAAAAAAAAAACAAATAATATTTAATGATATTAAGAGATGTATTTTATCATTTAAATGAGAAAAAAAGAATTAGAGAAAAATACCAGAGAAAAATAATACCTAAAATGTTATGAAAAGTCATCTCTGGATTGTGAGATTATAAATTTTGAAACTGGAACAGTAATTCAAATGACTTAATGACTGCGATTCCAGAAAAACTACAGAAAATAACTGTGCAACATCAAAAAAAATTATGTAACAGTTTAACTTCAAAATAATTATAAATCTCTCACAAAAGTCCTTGGATTTTTAGCAGTTGAAGTCTTAGTCTAAAACTTAATAAATAAATGCAAAGAAGCTGAAGCAACTGGTTTTCAGCTGTTTTGAGTTAGTGTCATAGACATGATAACAAAAGCCTTTACTCCAGTTACAATTTGTCCAACCTGTCAATACCCTAGTATAGTCGCTGATGTAATCAACCCTTCACTACTTCTCTGAAATCCCGTATTCTCCCCTATACCCTTCATACCCAATTCATAACCCATTCTCATCACCTTGCGGATTGTCTGCTTTACACAATCCCTTGCCTTCACTCATTTCTTGAAAAAATGCTATTTCAGGCCAGGCGCGGTGGCTCACGCTTGTAATCCCAGCACTTTGGGAGGCCGAGGCGGGCGGATCACGAGGTCAGGAGATGGAGACCACGGTGAAACCCTGTCTCTACTTAAAAAATACAAAAAAATTAGCCGGGCGTGGTGGCGGGCGCCTGTAGTTCCAGCTACTCGGAGAAGCTGAGGCAGGAGAATGGCATGAACTCGGGAGGCGGAGCTTGCAGTGAGCCGAGATTGAGCCACTACACTCCAGCCTGGGTGAAAAAGCGAGACTCCGTCTCAAAAAAAAAAAAAAAGAAAAAATGCTATTTCAAGATATCCCATTTTCTTCTCATTCATTCCACAACCTTCTGTGCAATCTGACTTCAACGCCCATGATTAGCTAGAAAAACTACCGCCTATGTCACAAATAATCTCCCAGCTACCAAACAGAATAGGCTTTAAAAAAAAAAAAAAAGCCTCATACTGCTTATTCTTTTTGCAGCCTGGGAAAGTATCTTCCTGGAAGCTCTCCTCCACCAAACAGCTTCACAAAACCCTCCTAGTTCTCTTCTGACCTTTTAAGTCTCTTCTGTTGGAGTCAATGTCTTCCCTAACTGCTAGTATTCTAAGCATTCTAACATGACCCTCTTTCTTTTCTCACTCTATTTGAGATTCAATTACTCTTAGGTAATCAAGTCTATTACCACAGTATGGATGGGCTATGAAGTGAAATAATTCTGCATTAAATTCTAGTTCTGCTACTTATAGTTGTGAGGCCATGGGCAAGTTAAAACCCTTCCATAAAAGGGGGGCTAATACCTACCTTGCAATGTATTATGAGCAACAAAATAAAAACCATGCTGCAGGAGGAAAGTGCTTAGTGTCATTTTTGTTACATGGAAATTCATTAAGTATTGGTTTCTTTTCTTTCATTCATATGCTAACTCAAAAATCTGGGCCAGGCACGGTGGCTCACGCCTGTAATCCCAGCACTTTGGGAGGCCAAGGTGAGTGGATCACTCGAGGTCAGGAGTTCAAGACCAGCCTGGCCAATATAGTGAAACCCCATCTCTACTAAAAATACAAAAAAAACTAGCCAGGTGCAGAGGCATATGCCTGTAATCCCAGCTACTCCAGAGGCTGAGATGGGAGAATTGCTTGAATCCCAGAGGCAGAGGTTGCAGTCAGCCAAGATCACGCCACTGTACTCCAGCCTGGGAGACAGAGCTTTGCTCTGTCTCAAAAAAAAAAAAAAAAAAAAAAAAATCTATGCTTCCAATGGAACTTCAAAGTTTAACTGCAGACTCATAAATCCAGCCACCTGGAAGTAATAAGGCAACTCAAACTCAATATCCAAAATCTAAGAATTATAAATAAAAAATTTATTACACCGTAAAACCTTAAGACAGTGACCACATCTATCATGTTAACCTCTATATTCCTAAAGCCTAGCTCATCATAGGTACTCAACAAATACTTGCTGACTGAGTACCTGGCACCTAGGTGGGCCCATATGAATTTCGTTTTCCTATGCCTCCAATACACCAAAGTAGCCCTTCTACCCAGAGACTTGAACAGGGACTACAATCTAGCCCTGAAATCTTAATTAAAAGACTGGATATTCTGACCCTCTCATCAATTTTCTCCAATATCTGGCTTTGATCCTGCTTCAGCTATGCCGGGGGTGGGGAGGAAGCCTAACTTTGAGTAGTGGCACTCAGCAAACTTGGAATTCAATCCTTATACAACTCTGAAATCCATCCCCAACAATCAGAACTTCAGAGTACACTGATGGTGTTCAACACCCTTGGCCATAACCACTTTTATGTATTCTGTTCAAGAATTTACTTCTGGTTTGTAAACCATTTTTTGGTTTATATATCAGGAGTAAGATATAGACCAGAATACTCACATCTCACATGTGATTAACCAAGAGTTTCCTTTCAAATCTTCAAATCTACTAGACAATACTATCTTAACACTTACTTAATAACATTCACTTTTACTTACAACCCTATGTAAGTAGGAAAATTAAAGAGCAAAGTCTGTCTGAAAGACAAAAAAATAAACTCCAGGACAACAATGTCACCAAACTCACACTAACTGTTAAGACATGTAGCCGGGCGCGGTGGCTCACGCCTGTAATCCCAGCACTTTGGGAGGCCGAGGTGGGCAGATCACAAGGTCAGGAGATTGAGACCATCCTGGCTAACATGGTGAAACCCTGTCTCTACTAAAAATACAAAAAATTAGCCAGGCGCGGTGGTGGGCACCTGTAGTCCCAGCTACTCGGGAGGCTGAGGCAGGAGAATGGCATGAACCCGGGAGGCGGAGCTTGCAGTGAGCCGAGATGGCGCCACTGCACTCTGGCCTGGGCGAAAGAGCAGGACTCCGTCTCAAAAAAAAAAAAAAAAAAAAAAAAAAAAAAAAAAAAAAAGACTTATATTAACATCTAGTGATTGAAAATACTTTCATTGTTACACACTTGCCCTAGGCAAAACTCTAATGTTGGTAAAAACCAATTCTTGGCTTCAAAGTACAAAAAAAATCCTGTTGGCTATTTTTTATTTTGAATCACTCAAAAAAAAATTCATATGAATATCTGAAACTTACTTGTTTGTTCAGGATACCTTTGCCATCTGTGTCGGCTAAATCCCAAATCTGAAATTTAGGGGGAAAAATATCAATGTATATTTTAAACAAAAGTCATCTGAATGATAAATTAAATCTCTGCTATCTACAGCCTCATGCTCTCTGATAATCAGATCTAAGAATCATAGAATTAAGAGCAGAAAGAACCCTTAGAGATCATTTAGTGCAAGCTTGTCCAACTTGTAGCCCACAGGCCACATGCAGCCCAGGACGGCTTTGAACATGGCCCAACACAAATCCATAAACTTTCTTTAAGAAATTATGAGGGTTCTTTTAAGATTTTTTTTTTTTTTTTTTTTTTGCTCATCAGCTATCATTAGTGTTAATGTATTTTATATGTGTGGCCCAAGATAATTCTTCTTCTTTCAATGTGGCCCACGGAAGCCAAAAGATTGGGCACCCCTGATTTAGTGCAACGCTTCACAAAGATACTAAGGCCCAATGAGGGTAAGTGACTTAGCTCAAGAACATTCAAGGCACCAGGGAAAGAAGTGAAGCCTAAGTTCTAACTTCCAGTCACATGCCTTTTTCACTAATCCAAGTTCTAACTCTGAGACCAATGCTCTTTCTACTAGAACATACATACTACGTGCAAGTTGAGATGATTAATGTTTATTTGTGAATAATTAAATTATTAATAGTGATTATTTTTGAATATATATCAATATCACGTATAAGGAGTAGACAGGGGAGGGGCTTTCCACCTCTTTGTGCTCTTTTTAAAAAGCCTCTCATCCCCCAGTCTATTCACCACACGTTAAACAGAGACAGTTATAACAGAGGAAGTAGGGATAGAGCCAAGTCTTTGAGTGTGTGGCAAGATTCCCAGTCTTCACTGTTTCTCCCCACCAAATGTACTTACTACTTCCTCATTTTATCCTATTAAAAAGTAGTTTGTTTCTAAAAATCTGAAAAACACCTTACTTTTCAAGAGGGTAAATCACTACGCTACAAATTCCCTTCATCCTACTATTAAAATGGCTTCTATGACTCGGTTCTAACTTCTAAATTTCTTGATGGCATCTTTCTAAATTTGCACCCAGTTCATCTATAGTACATATTCCTTACAAACTCATAATCTAGTTATAATGAACGAATACTACCTTTCCAAGTATCAAGTCTGGAAGCCCTGATTTTTTCAGGAAAGCAGCAGCATCAGAAGCCAACACCCTTCCAGTATTGCCTGTATCAACCTGAAAAGATACAAATCCATAAGTTGACAACAAAATACAAAGGCAAAATTATCACCATTTACCTGCCTTCCATCCCTGTGATTTGGGACCTGGCTTTTGCAAGAAAGGAATGAGAATCCTTTGACTACCATGGGCCAAAGAATATGTGGACAGACATATGAGTAGTACTATCTAGACAGCACTGGCAATTTACAAAGTGTTTTTTTTTATCATGCCCTACCATACAAATGAGGAAAGTGAAGCTCAGAGGATGTCAAAGCAAATTCATGGGGTTGTAACATCAACACGTATCTTCTATAGCTGTCATTTAAATTCCAATTAAATGGCACTAGGAAGAAAGGGGCAGCATTTCCTACAGAGGTCTTTTGACAAATGGGAATAGTTGCACGTGTTATGTGCGTCTTCAAACATCTTTCAATCATCAACTTTCGCTTTTATACCTACTCTTAGGAACTGCAGCACTTTAAAACAAATCAAAGCAATAGCAGCTCTAAAACCAGCAGTGATTCCATAATAAACTTGAAGAAACCTTTTTAAAGCTTTAAGTTCCTAAAACTCATTAGGGAACATATGATTTTAACTGACCAGGGACTTTCCTTTAAGACAGAATGAGGTCACAAGAACAGAAAAAACAAACAAACAACAACAACAACAAAAAAAAAAAAAGGAAAAAAAGACTCATTTTTGTAAAGATTTCCTAAAGTTCCATTTGTAAAAATGAAAAGTACATTTTAAAAAGTCATGGGAAAGGTAACAGGATACTAGTATATTTGTGAGATATCTGTTGTTCCAGTTTAGTTAAAAGGTTAAGTTTACTGTAAACATATACTGTACAAAGCATTCTAGACAGCCCAATCCTAGCAAAGAAGCAAAAGGGAAAACCTTTCTTTAAAGTGGTACAACATGGGAAAAATCATGTGCTCAGCAAAAAAGAAAAACATGGCCTAATCCTTCAAATTTGGAATAAGAGGAAGTATAAGGATTGGGAAACCTGCCTGTAGAATTCTCCAGAATTCCTTTTCTTTGCCTACTTCCTAATCAGCATAGAAAACAAATATCCATACCCAACATAACCTACTAAATATGGAAGCATTCAGGGGAAACATTGATCAAACTCTTATGAAATCATTATGTATTGTATCACAATTAAGAATTTTACTATCTTCCATTCTTTTGGTTACCCTAATAATATAAACATTTAGTCTTTGTCATCTACAGGCAGTTTCTGAGGTATTCTGATGCTTGCCTAAAGGCTCTGCCATAGGCAAGGCCGGAAGCTATAAGCCAGAAGCTGATATATCTTCAACAAAGAGTCTTAGAGCCTCATGAAAATGACTATACTTTTGATATAGTCTGTATCTATAAGACATACATAGTCTGGATTATTAACATTTCAAAAAGTGGATTTTTGGATAAAGACTCCTCAGCTGACATCACACTACTTTCAGACCATATTGGTGGATGAAGTCAGGATTTCCAGGACTCTTTTCAGTCTAAAAGAAGATGTACTTCATAAAAGCAGACTTCTAATCCAAAATTCAGCTGAACAAGAATTACACAGCACTGAATGAACTGTTGAGGAAAATTTAATTATAGTTATTTACTTGGAATACTGTTGGCATTATTTTAATGTTCTATTTTCTAATAGCTATGTGCATAAGCCCTTTCTGAGACCCTCAACTTAGTAGCCTCTGCTTTTGTAAACCAAATGAAATAGTTTTCTTTTTTTAATTATTATTATATTCTAAGTTCTAGGGTCCATGTGCACAACATGCAGGTTTGTTACATATGTATACATGTGCCATGTTGGTGTGCTGCACCCACTAACTTGTCATTTACATTACGTATTCATCTCCTAATGCTATCCCTCCCCCCTTCCCCCAACCCACGAAAGGTCCCGGTGTGTAATGTTCCCCACCCTGTGTCCAAGTGTTCTCATTGTTCAATTCCCACCTATGAGTGAGAACATGTGATGTTTGGTTTTTTGTCCTTGCGATAGTTTGCTCAGAATGATGGTTTCCAGCTTCATCCACATCCTTACAAAGGACATGAACTCATCCTTTTTTATGGCTGCACAGTATTCCATGGTGTATATGTGCCACATTTTCTTAATCCAGTCTATCATTGATGGGCATTTGGGTTGGTTCCAAGTCTTTGCTATTGTGAATAGCCCCGCAATAGACATACGTGTGCATGTGTCTTTATAGCAGCATGATTTATAATCCTTTGGGTATATACCCAGTAATGGGATGGCTGGGTCAAATGGTATTTCTAGTTCTAGATCCTTGAGGAATCGCCACACTGTATTCCACAATGGTTGAACTAGTTTACACTCCCACCAACAGTGTAAAAGTGTTCCTATTTCTCCATATCCTCTCCAGCATCTGTTTCCTGACTTTTTAATGATCACCATTCTAACTGGTGTGAGATGGTATCTCACTGTGGTTTTGATTTGCATTTCTCTGATGACCAGTGATGATAAGCATTTTTTCATGTGTCTGTTGGCTGCATAAATATCTTTTGAGAAATGTCTGTTCATATCCTTCACCTACTTTTTGATGGGGTTGTTTTGATTTTTTCTTGTAAATTTGTTTAAGTTTTTTGTAGATTCTGGATATTAGCCCTTTGTCAGATGGGTAGATTGTAAAAATTTTCTCCCACTCTGTAGGTTGCCTGTTCACTCTGATGGTAGTTTCTTTTGCTGTGCAGAAGCTCTTTAGTTTAATTAGATTCCATTTGTCAATTTTGACTTTTGTTGCCATTGCTTTTGGTGTTTTAGTCATGAAGTTCTTGCCCATGCTTATGGCCTGAATGGTACTGCCTAGGTTTTCGTCTAGGGTTTTTATGGTTTTAGGTCTAACATTTAAGTCTTTAATCCATCTTGAATTAATTTGTGTATAAGGTGTAAGGAAGGGATCCAGTTTCAGCTTTCTACATATGGCTAGCCCGTTTTCCCAGCACCATTTATTACATAGGGAATCCTTTCTCCATTTCTTGTTTTTGTCAGGTTTGTCAAAGATCAGATGATTGTAGATGTGTGGTATTATTTCTGAGGGTTCTGTTCTGTTCCATTGGTCTATATCTCTGTTTTGGTACCAGTACCATGCTGCTTTAGTTACTGTAGCCTTGTAGTATAGTTTGAAGTCAGGTAGCATGATGCCTCCAGCTTTGTTCTTTTTGCTTAGGATTGTCTTGGCAATGTGGGCTCTTTTTTGGTTCCATATGAACTTTAAAGTAGTTTTTTTCCAATTCTGTGAAGAAAGTCATTGGTAGCTTGATGGGGATGGCACTGAATCTAAATTACCTTGGGCAGTATGGCCATTTTCATGATATTGATTCTTCCTATCCATGAGTATGGAATGTTCTTCCATTTGTTTGTGTCCTCTTTTATTTTGCTGAGCAGTGGCTTATAGTTCTCCTTGAAGAGGTCCTTCACCCTTTTGGGAGGATGTATGTGTCAAGGAATTTATCCATTTCTTCTGGATTTTCTAGTTTATTTGTGTAGAGATGTTTATAGTATTCTCCGACGGTATTTTGTATTTCTGTGGGATTGGTGGTGATATCCTCTTTATCATTTTTTATTCCATCTATTTGATTCTTCTCTCTTTTCTTCTTTATTAGTCTTGCTAGCGGTCTATCAATTTTGTTGATCTTTTCAAAAAAACAGCTCCTGGATTCATTGATGTTTTGAAGGGTTTTTTGTGTCTCTATTTCCTTCAGTTCTGCTCTGATCTTAGTTATTTCTCGTTGGTTCTGTTTATATGCTGGATTACGTTTATTGATTGCATATGTTGAACCAGCCTGGCATCCCAGGGATGAAACCCATTTGATCATGGTGGATAAGCTTTTTGATGTGCTGCTGGATTTGGTTTGCCAGTATTTTATTGAGGATTTTTGCATCGATGTTCATCAGGGATATTGGTCTAAAATTCTCTTTTTTTGTTGTGTCTCTGCCAGGCTTTGGTATCAGGATGATGCCGGCCTCATGAGTTACGGAGGATTCCCTCTTTTTCTACTGACTGGAATAGTTTCAGAAGGAATGGTACCAGCTCCTCCTTGTACCTCTGGTAGAATTCAGCTGTGAATCTATCTGGTCCTGGACTTTTTTTGGTTGGTAAGCTATTAATTACTGCCCCAATTTCAGAGCCTGTTATTGCTCTATTCAGAGATTCAACTTCTTCCTGGTTTAGTCTTGGGAGGGTGTATGTGTCCAGGAATTTATCCATTTCTTCTAGATTTTCTAGTTTATTTGCATAGAGGTGTTTATAGTAGTCTCTGATGGTAGTTTGTATTTCTGTGGGATCAGTGGTGATATCCCCTTTATCATTTTCTATTGTGTCTATTTGATTCTTCTCTCTTTTCTTCTTTATTAGTCTTGCTAGGGGTCTATCAATTTTGTTGATCTTTTCAAAAAACCAGCTCCTGGATTCACTGATTTTTTGAAGGGTTTTTTGTGTGTCTATTTCCTTCAGTTCTGCTCTGATCTTAGTTATTTCTTGCCTTCTGCTAGCTTTTGAATGTGTTTGCTCTTGCTTCTCTAGTTCTTTTAATTGTGATGTTAGGGTGTCAATTTTAGATCTTTTCTGCTTTCTCTTGTGGGCATTTAGTGCTATAAATTTCCCTGTACACACTGCTTTGAATGTGTCCCAGAGATTCTGGTATGTTGTGTCTTTGTTCTCGTTGGTTTCAAAGAACATCTTTATTTCTGCCTTCATTTCGTTATGTACCCAGTAGTCATTCAGGAGCAGGTTGTTCAGTTTCCATGTAGTTGAGCGGTTTTGAGTGAGTTTCTTAATCCTGAGTTCTAGTTTGATTGCACTGTGGTCTGAGAGACAGTTTGTTATAATTTCTGTTCTTTTACATTTGCTGAGGAGTGCTTTACTTCTAACTATGTGGTCAATTTTGATGAATAGGTGTGGTGCGGTGCTGAAAATAATGTATATTCTGTTGATTTGGGGTGGAGAGTTCTGTAGATGTCTGTTAGGTCCACTTGGTGCAGAGCTGAGTTCAAGTCCCGGATAACCTTGTTAACTTTCTGTCTCGTTGATCTGTCTAATGTTAACAGTGAGGTGTTAAAGTCTCCCACTATTATTGTGTGGGAGTCTAAGTCTCTTTGTAGGTCTCTAAGGACTTGCTTTATGAATCTGGGTGCTCCTGTATTGGGTGCATATATTTTTAGGATAGTTAGCTCTTCTTGTTGAATTGATCCCTTTACCATTATGTAATGGCCTTCTTTGTCTCTTTTGATCTTTGTTCATTTAAAGTCTGTTTTATCAGAGACTAGGACTGCAACCCTTGCCCTTTTTTTGTTTTCCATTTGCTTGGTAGATCTTCCTCCAGCCGTTTATTTTCAGCCTATGTGTGTCTCTGCATATGAGATGGGTTTCCTGAATACAGCACACTGATAGGTCTTGACTCTTTACCCAATTTGCCAGTCTGTGTCTTTTAATTGGAGCATTTAGTCTCTACATTTAAGGTTAATATTGTTATATGTGAATTTGATCCTGTCATCATGATGTTTGCTGGTTATTTTGCTTGTTAGTTGATGCAGTTTCTTCCTAGCATCGATGGTCTTTACAATTTGGCATGTTTTTGCAGTGGCTGGTACTGGTTGTTTCTTTCCATGTTTAGTGCTTCCTTCAGGAGCTCTTGTAAGGCAGGCCTGGTGGTGACAAAATCTCTCAGCATTTGCTTGTCTGTAAAGGATTTTATTTCTCCTTCACTTATGAAGCTTAGTTTGGCTGGATATGAAATTCTGGGTTGAAAATTCTTTTCTTTAAGAATGTTGAACATTGGCCCCCACTCTCTTCTGGCTGGTAGAGTTTCTGCCAAGAGATCTGCTATTAGTCTGATGGGCTTCCCTTTGTGGGTAATGTGACCTTTCTCTCTGGCTGCTCTTAACATTTTTTCCTTCATTTCAACTTTGGTGAATCTGACAATTATGTGTCTTGGAATTGCTCTTCTCGAGGAGTATCTTTGTGGCATTCTCTGTATTTCCTGAATTTGAATGTTGGCCTGCCTTGCTAGGTTGGGTAAGTTCTCCTGGTTAATATCCTGAAGAGGGTTTTCCAACTTGGTTCCATTCTCCCCATCACTTTCAGGTACACCAATCAGATGTAGATTTGGTCTTTTTACATAGTCCCGTATTTCTTGGAGGCTTTGTTTGTTTCTTTTTACTCTTTTTTCTCTAAACTTCTCTTCTCGCTTCATTTCATTCATTTGAGCTTCAACCACTGATACCCTTTCTTTCACTTGATCGAATTGGCTACTGAAGCTTGTGCATGCGTCACGTAGTTCTCGTGCCATGGTTTTCAGCTCCATCAGGTCGTTTAAGGTCTTCTCTACGCTGTTTATTCTAATTAGCCATTCGTCTAATCTTTTTCCAGGTTTTTAGCTTCTTTGCAATGGGTTCGAACATCCTCCTTTAGCTCGGAGAAGTTTGTTATTACTGATCGTCTGAAGCCTACTTCTGTCAACTTGTCAAAGTCATTCTCCATCCAGCTTTGTTCCATTGCTGGCGAGGAGCTGTGTTCCTTTGGAGGAGAAGAGGCGCTCTGATTTTTAGAATTTTCAGCTTTTCTGCTCTGGTTTCTCCCCATCAATAGTAGCTGATTCTCACTGACTCCTCAGAATTCAAAAACAAATACTTGTATGGAATGTTTTTACTCTTTATAGCAATATAGTTATTACATGGGTTCAACAGCAATTTGTTTTTCTTCTTATCAGGATGTAACTGGATAAGCCAATTGTGTAAAACAAGGCCATTATTTGAGAATGACTTCTTTTATTCAAACAAAACAAAGATTAAAGAACAAGTACTGACTTTATGTGACACCAACATCACAAAGATCTCCCAAGAAAACTGGGCTGCTACCTGGTTTACAAGAACCCAGCCTCACAGGTAGTAAAGTAAGGTCACTTACCAGCAGGCTAGGAACCTTAGCAAATCTGGGAAACCTCAAGATGAGATAAATTCACTCATATTTATATGTACTGAAGGTGAAATATGGTGGAGAGAATTTATAAGGTTTGTAGCACAGCCTTAAGATAGAAGAACAAATGTAACAGGGGAATTAAAAAGTACAGTCTGAGATTCTTGATATTTTTCAGGCAGAAATTTTTCTCTGACCTTAAAAGTTGCTAAATAGTTTATAGCTCCTGATTTGCAAGTCAAAACCAAAGAGGCCTGTAATGTTTAATTAATATTTGCTGCAACTATGTAAATAGCCAGGCCAAATATAATGAAACCAGCCTTTTCTGTGATCATAATCATAAGGTAGGGAGACTGTTAGAAAAAATAATCTGACACTTGAAAATGAGCAAATAAGATAGTCTACACCTTCAAGAAATTATCGTCTGATCTATGGTATGCACCCTTGATGACTTTCTTCTGTCTAGACTACTTTATACTCGTAGAGGTAGAGGTTAATAGAAACTGATAGCAATGCAAGTGACTCCTGTCCATACCAACACAAATGAATATTGTCTAGTGAAGTATGTAAATCTCTATAACTCATATTCCCATTTTTTTTTTTTTTTTCAGATGGAGTTTCACTCTTTTTGCACAGGCTGGAGTGCAATGGCACGATCTCAGCTCGCTGTAATCTCGCCTCCCAGGTTCAAGTGATTCTCCTGCCTTAGCCTCCCAAGTAGGTGGGATTATAGGCATGCACCACCAAACCCAGTTAATCTTGTATTTTAGTAGAGACAGGGTTTCATCATGTTGGCCAGCCTGGTATTGAACTCCTGACCTCAGGTAATCTGCCCACCTCAGCCTCCCAAAGTGCTGGGATTACAGGTGTGAGCCACCGCACCTGGCCATATTCCCATTTTTATATCTGACCAGAGGCTGTATTTCTGTACTAATTAACCAGTAATTAATGAGTTGAATAAAATCTGTGATACATGCTCATTATGTATTTGTATAAAAGTCAGGTTTTCACTTTGTGAAAATTATACTTTAATAAGTCTTAAAAACAACATAGAAGTTATTTGTACTTGTCTTAAGAATTTGGAATATTTATATCTGAATAAATCTATCAAATGTATAAATTTTCAACAGATATTTAAGACAACTAAGTACTTGGACTTAATTATCTTCCTTCATTTCTCTGGGATTGTCAAATGCATTAAGTACTCAAAGTAGGAGGCTATAAACAAGAAATTGAAAACAAGACACACCAAATTTATCGAGCTAGCTGGTAATCTACAGGCATACAATCAAGAGTTGACAGTACATTTGATGTTCATTCCAGGCAAACAATGAAACAAAAATCTTACCTGTCTATAGTATTTTTCATATACAGGATTCCCACTTGATAACTGAAATAAATTAATAAAAATTAGATGCTATTCATTAACTTCTATTAACATATTTGGCATTCATTCAACAGATATTTGAGAAACAAAGATGAATAAGATAAAATATCCTTGATTTCAGGGGTTAGGTTTTGTTTCTCCTTGGGGAGCGTGAGACAGAGAATAGACAAAGATAGTCACATGGGTTACTAAGAATCAGGTAGACAAGAAATGAAACAAGAATCTTAAATTTTGTTTTTGACATCAAAACTTCTCTTCATCTAATATTTTACCCAGAAACCCAATGTGTAACAAATTAAGAATGAAATGCTTTCGCTAAAGCCAGTTGTCAGAGGCCCAAATCCCCTAGAATTCATCCTCTACCCAAGTACCCAAAGTACCTACGAATACATTTCAAAAACCACTTCAATAAAACAATTAAATGAATATACAAACTGACGTACAGAAAGATAGTGATGTCATTAATGGGTGCAGGAAATCAACATGGCACATGTATACATATGTAACAAACTTGCACATTGTGCACATGTACCCTAAAACCTAAAGTATAATATTAATTAAAAAAAAAAGATAGTGATGTCATCAGATATAAACTGCTTGCAGAAAGGCAGTTCCATTAAATTCACAGTACAGTTCAAAGAGTTCCTTGGTCAGCTTATGAACAAACTCATCTGAAATTCAATGTTTGAAGGATTGACTGGGCGCAGTGGCTCACACCAGTAATCCCAGCACTTTGGGAGGCTGAGGCAGGAGGATTGCTTGAACCCAAGAGTTTGAGACCAGCCTGGGCATCACAGTGAGACCTCGTCTTTACAAATAATTTAAAAATTGGCCAGGTGTGGTGGCACATGCCTGTAGTCCCAGCTACTTGGGAGGCTGAGGTGGGAGAATTGCCTCAGCCCAGGCAGTTGAGGCTGCGGTTAGCTGTGACTACGCAACTATACTCGAGTCTGGGTGACAGACTGAGACCCCGTCTCAAAAAAGAAAAAAAAATTTGAAGAATCTCAAGTTTGCCTCCACAAGAATGTGTAAGAGTGTTCTGGGATCAGGATGGGAATCCAGGAAGGCTTCATGGAGTGACATCAGAGCAGGAACTTGAGGTATGGAGAAGGTGGGGAGAGGGTGATTCTACACAGAGATAGCAGTATGCACAAAGGCATGCAATCAACAGAAAACTCAGTTATGTCTAAAAAGAACAGCAAGAAGTTCTGAATGATAAGAGGGATAGGGAGATAAGATTATAAAGTTTTGTACAAGACAACTTCTGAAGGGTTTCATCTGCCATCGCAGAGTAAAAAAAAATGAAGTCACCCAGGCTGGAGTACAGTGGCATGGCACGATCTAGGCTCACTGCAACCTCCGCCTCCCAGATTCAAGCGATTCTTCTGCCTCAGCCTCCCAAGTAGCTGGCATTACAGGCGTGCACCACCACGCCTGGCTAATTTTTGTATTTTTAGTAGAGATGGGGTTTCGCCATGTTGTCTAGGCTGGTCTCAAACTCCTGATCTCAAGTGATCCACCCGCTGTGGCTTCCCAAACTGCTGGGATTATAAGCATGAGCCACCACACCCAGCCTTAGGAAGTAATTTTAATGGTCTGGTTGAGGAGCTGAACATTGACAATGGCAGAAGAGAAGGGTATGGCTTGAAAAACAGTTTGTAACATAGATTTGACAGGACTTATTAAGTGGGTGAGGGGGAAGGAAAGCATAATTTTAAAAATATATAAAATGTATACACACACACACACACACACACACACACACACACACACACACACACAGTAGTTTCCCCTTGTCCACAGTTTCACCTTCCACAGTTTTAGTTTACCCTCAGTCAATTGCCATCAGAAAGTACTAAATGAAAAATTCCAGAAATAAACATTTCACAGCTTTTAAATTGTACACCATTCCAAGTAGCATGAGGAAATCTCATGCCATCCCACCCAGGACGTGAATCCCTGTGTCCAGGGCATCTACTCTGTATATGGTACCTGCCCATTAGTCACTGAGTAGCCGACTCAGTTATCAGGCTGACAGATCACAAAAAGGATGAGTATAGTACAATAAGATATGTTGAGAGAGAGAGAAACCACATTCACATAACTTTTATTACAGCATATTGTTATAACTGTACTATTTCACTATTAGTTATTGTTGTTAATCTTACTGTGCCTAATTTATAAATTAAACTTTATCACAAGTATGACATACACACAGATATATATATATTCGAACTCAAGACTGCAACGTGTGTGTGTGTGTGTGTGTCTCCTACTGGTTCAGTTTTTCTAGACAACCCTAATACATACAGTCTCAGAGAGGTTACCTGTCCAGGCTTTTAAAAGGCAGAGTCAGCCAGGCACGGTGGCGTGTGCCTGTAATCCCAGCACTTTGGGAGGCCAAGGCGGGCGGATCACAAGGTCAGGCGATCGAGACCATCCTGGCCAACATGGTGAAACCCCGTCTCTACTAAAATACAAAAAATTAGCCGGACATGGTGGTGCGTGCCTATAATCCCAGCTATGTGGAAGGCTGAGGCAGGGGAATTGCTTGAACCCAGGAGGTGGAGGTTGCAGTGAGCTGAGATCACGCCACTGCACTCCAGCCTAGCAAAAGAGCAAGACTCCATCTAAAAAAAAGGCAGAGTTGGATGGATGTGGTGGTTCATGCCTGTAATCCCAGGAGGGGATTTGGGAAGCTATTGGGGGAGGATTGCTTCAATCTAGGAGCTTGAGATCAGCTCGGGCAATGTAGAGAAACACCATCTCCACCAAAAATGCAAAAATTAGCCGGGCATGGTGGCACGCGTCTATAGTCCCAGCTACTGAGGAGGCTGAGGCAGGAGGATTGCTTGAGCCACAGAGGTCAAAGCTACAGTGACCTGTGATTGTGCCACTGCACTCTAGCCTGGGTAACAGAGTGAGACCCTGTCTCTTAACAAAAAAGTCAGAGTCAGGACTTACGTGTCCCACTCCCAGCTCTGTGTTGCTTCCCATATGCCCTGGTATGCCCAGGAAAATCTTGATTTACCATCATTGTCCCAGCATCCCATTCAGCTTAACATGTGCCTCCAATTTCCCATTTTTAAAAAGAAACTATTATTGGGCCAGGTGTAGTCGCTCGCGCCTGTAATCTCAGCACTTTGGGAGGCCGAGGCAGGAGGACTGCTTGAAACCAGGAGTTTGAGACCAATCTAGGCAACATAGCGAGATCTTGTCTCCATTTTTTAAAATTTTTTAAATAAAAAATTAAATAAAATTTTAAATTAAAAAAACTATTATCAATCATTATATCAAAATACACTAAAACCAGAATGGACTTTGTATCTCTACTGTATATATCTAGTTTCTGGCCAAGTTATCAGCTAGTAGTGTGTAAGTGCTTTCACCACATAAACAAGTGATGAAATCTGAAAGAGAACTAGTGATAATTCCATCTTTCTTGTTCTGATTCTTTACAGATTCAACAAAACAACTTCTTTGCAAGGGGAGTGTATAGACTTACTGAAAAGTATCCTCAGACTTAAGCAACCATGAGCAATTAACTCTGTATGGTCTTGCAAAATATTAGGAGAAATATTCGACACTGGTGCTCCTGTTGGTTATCTGGTATGCCAGGCAGTGCAGTGGCATGTACAGTGACCACAAGACACACTAGGCCACCAGCTGGCTAAGTCAGTGGGAAATTGCAGGTTGGGTGCAAATGAAGTATGTGCAAAAAGTCAATAGTCTGAAAACTCTTAGACGGTTTTGTCATTTAATGTATTGTATAAGTCTGCAACTGTTTATTTATTTTGTTGTTTGGTAACCATTTTATTATTTCATAAGCCTTTTCAGGAGCAATGAGCTATCAAGACATCACTGTATCCAATAAAAACTAAGCTCTAAATTTTCATTTCTCCAGAAAATAGATGGGCAGACAATTTGCAGAAAACCACTGAGGCAGTTTCGATTTATCATGGAGCTCTAGTGACATCACTATTAATGAGTCAGCTTCAAACGTCAATATTTACAAATGTTTTCGTATTCCCACTGTTAAATTTTTAAGGATAAGGCTGATACTGAATACAACAAAACAGTGCAACAGAGCAATATGTGTGTTCTCCTTGCAACCTGTCATAGGACTTCTGAGGCTAGTACTTTCAAAAAACTACTTGATAAATCCAATCAATGTCTCAATAGTGAGTCTTTTTAAAAATAAGTCCTCTAGAAATTGGTTGCATACTGTTCAAAACCAGTTGGAAATCTTTAATCAAAATTAAAGTTTAGTGAGCTGGGCATGGTGGCGCACACTTGTAGTCCCAGCTGTTTGGGAGGCTGGGATGGGAGTATCACTTAAGCCCAAGAATTCATGACCAACCTGGGCAACACAGTTAGACATCATCTCCTTAAAACAAACAAACAAACAAAAACAAGTTTAATGAATAAAGCTCCAGAAAACCTTCAGCTTTTGAAGCTTTTAGCAAATACCAATTATTATCAACAAAGTTTGCCAAGACACTGAAATATATCCTTCAAAAGCAAGGAAGAACCAAACAAATTAAATGAGAGTTCAAATAATACACAAGATTTCATTTTGAAATTTTATCATTATATTTTGGAATGAATTTTAGAAGTTCCATCCAGAGTCTTTTTTTTTTTGAGATGGAGTTCGCTCTTGTCGTCCAGGCTGGAGTACAATGGTGCTATCTCAGCCCACTGCAACCTCTGCCTCCCAGGTTCAAGCGATTCTCATGCCTCAGCCTCCCCAGTAGCTGGGATTACAGGCGCCCACCACCATATCCAGCTAATTTTTGTATTTTTAGTAGAGATGGGGTTTTGCCATGTTGGCCAGGCTGGTCTCGAACTACTGACCTCAGATGATCCACCCGCCTCAGCCTCCCAAAGTGCTAGGATTACAGGTGTGAGCCAGCGTGCGCAGCCAAGTCTTTCTATTTTTAAGTAGATGAAAGAAAATTACAGGCCGGGCACAGTGGCTCACGCCTGTAATCTCAACACTTTGGGAGGCCAAGGTGGGTAGATCACCTGAGGTCAGGAGTTCGAGACCAGCCTGGCCAATATGGCAACACCTCGTCTCTACTAAAAATACAAAAAAAATACCTGGACATGGTGGCGGGCACCTATAATCCCAGCTACTAGGGAAGCTGCGGCACAAGAATTGCTTTAAGCCAGTAGGCAGAGGTTGCAGTGAGCTGAGACTACGCCATTGCACTCCAGCCTGGGCTATAAGAGCGAGACTGCATCTCAAAAAAAAAAAAAAAGAAAGAAAATTAGAGTAGGCCTACAATTTTGCAACACTTAAATCTGGTGGAACATGTAAAATAATCATAAATAGGGACAACTTATTTGTATCAAAGAGAGTACCTTGTGACTAGATTGGACAATATAGCGAGATCCTGTCTCTATAAAAAATGAAAAGTAAAAACAGGGATTACCTTTAATACAGGCAAAAGGACATTGCCTGTGAAAATACTGGGACTGATATATTTATAATTTTATTTTCTTTTTTTTCTTTTTTGAGACAGTGTTTTGCTCTTGTTACCCAGGCTGGAGTACAGTGGCATCATCTCCACTCACTGCAACCTCTGCCTCCCGGGTTCAAGTGATTCTCCTCCCTCAGTCTCCCAGGCACCCGCCACCACGCCTGGCTAATTTTTTTTTTTTTGTATTTTTAGTAGAGATGGGGGCTTCATCACGTTGGCCAGGCTAGTCTCGAACTCCTGACCTCAGGTGATCCACCTGCCTCGGCCTCCGAAAGTGCTGGGATTACAGGCATGAGCCACTGCGCCCAGCCTATAATTTTCAATAAGAAAAAAATTAGAATTAAGAATATTTACCATCTAGAAAAATGTTTCCTGAGCTAACTGGGTACAGCAGCACATATAAATTATATTAGCAATTAAAAACATTATTGGTTATAGTGACGCATCAACTGTAGAAGTTAACAACCACAAGTATAAAATGTAACTCTGCAAAATACTGCAATTTTATGAAAAAATTGAAACCAGTAAAACCAGATGGAAAATCATATGATTCAGAAAAGTATCAGTGACACAATATTAGTGACAGATATGACCAAGAAACTGATAAAAATATAGTTATTACCAAAAAGTTTGTTTTTAAATATTCAAATGAAGTCCATGTAAAAACTTTGTTATAATGTACAACAAAATGTTTTAGAAATTGTTTTTGAAAAAAGACTTTAAATGGAACTATTTTATTGATCTACTAATGCAATAAAAACTATTTTAATGGTTGAAAAAAGTAAATATTCCAAAAATATATAGAATTTTAAATATTTGTATTACCCCCTTTCATTCTCAAAAACGTACCAGTTTGAATGAAAAATTATATAGTCATCTACTTAGTTATGACAACAGTATACTTTGCTAAAGACAGCAAATTAAATATGTTCCCTCAATAATAAAAAGTTAATTTTAATTGGATTTTTCGAATACAGGAAAAAAAAACCTCATACACAGTAAGAAATCCTGGTCTCCAAACTGTGCCTTAATAATCCTCACATCACAGGTTCATTGGTTACTACCTAAACACACAGGAGAAGATATTAGCTCACCGAAGTGTTCTAAAGTACACCCTGTGCTGATAACTACACTAATGTGATACAGCTAAGTGAGAATGGAAAAAGCCATCCAAAGTGCCAAGTCACTCATCAAGCAAGATGACCAAAGAGTGTTTCTGGTGTGTCTCAGTAAAACTGGCTTTTGTTGTTATTGTCGGACTATGAACATGATCACTTTTTAGGCAGGGAAAAAAAAATCACATGTAATGAATGAACAGAGGAAAAAAACAGAAAGGCATAGCTTATTAAATGGTAACAATGATTATCTCTGGATAGCAAGATCATAAATGATTTTTACATTCTTCTTCATACTACTCTGCAGTCTCTGGAAACTCTTTGAGAAGAAACACATCCTAATTATATAATAAGAATGAAACAATAAGGCTATTTTCAATCTGGAAAAAAACATAAAAATCCCCAAATGTGATCAGTATACAAAACTGCACGTGAATTTTTAACAATCAAATTAATTTCTAAAGGAAAACTTTAACTCCAACTGTCAAAATCAAAATCTGACCTTTTACAATTCTGTTGTTACAATTTAAAAGCAATTATATATTCATTACCTATATCATAAATTCTTACCAGCTGTCACAAAGTTAAATATTCATAAATATCAGAATTCTTTTGAAAGAGTCCATTGCTATTTCTTACTAGTCTGAAAAATGCAAAGTACCTGTAAACAAGAGATGCTAGAAAGCCAATAAAGTTTTGTTAAAAAAAACAAAAACAAAAACAAAAAACTAAAAAACTCAGACTTTGGTATCAGATAGGCGTATATTCAAAGCCCATTCTACTACTTCTTAGGTATATGATCTTTAGTAGCTTATTTTACCTCCTTGAAAAGCCTGTTTGCTGATCTGGTTGGTTTTGAGACAGGATCCCACTCAGTCCTGGCTGAAGTGCAGTGATACAATCACACTGCTGCCTCAAACCTCTGAGCTTAAGCAATCTTCCCAAGTAGCTAGAATTACAGGCATGAGCCACTACACCCAG
The DNA here is from genome assembly GCF_009828535.3 of Hylobates moloch. Taxonomy (NCBI): domain Eukaryota; kingdom Metazoa; phylum Chordata; class Mammalia; order Primates; family Hylobatidae; genus Hylobates; species Hylobates moloch. The sequence continues at coordinate 52,005,122 of NW_026652283.1, forward strand.
CCTCTCCTCTTCGTTCTTTAGTAATAGTACCCCTAAGCTTTACATACAGACACCTAGCTAAAACCTACATTTCCCAACCTCTCTTGCAATTTCAGTTATTCATCAATGGAATGATAAAAGAAATGTGTCCAACTCCGAGGATGTGCATCTAAAGAGAAAGGAAATGCCTTCTGACTCCTAACCCTTCTTGTAGGTGGCTAGAATACAGATATAGTGACAGAATCTAGATAAGCTATCTTGGATTGAGATGGAAAACATGGTTGAGAAAAACACAGCAACACGAGAAAAAAAGCCTGGGTCCCTGACACCATCATGAAGCTCCTACAGCACTCTACACCACTTACCCCACTTGGATTGTTACTTGAGATTTGTGATTTTGGTTTAAACCAATATTCTAACTAATGTAAAAAAAAAACAAAACAAAACAAAAGAAGGAACTGCTATTTTTGTTAATAAAAAATATTTATTTTGTTAATAAAAAATGTGTTGTTATAATTACATGTATAGCTATAGAAATGTAAATATAATAAACTTTACTAAGAAAAAAATTTTTACAGAAGTATAGCCTAGTATACCATATGTGTGTGTGTGCGCCTGTGTGTGTGTGTGTGTATATATATATATATATATTTTTTTTTTTTTTTTTTTTTTTTTTTTTTGAGATGGCATCTCCCTCTGTCACCCAGGTTGGACTGCAATGGCGTGATCTCGGCTCACTGCAATCTCCACCTCCCAGGTTCGAGCAATTCTCCAGCCTTAGCCTCCCGAGTAGCTGGGACTACAGGTGCACACCACCACGCCGGACTATTTTATTTTTAGTAGAGACGGGGTTTCACCAAGTTTTGCAGGCTGGTCTCAAACTCCTGGCCTCAGGTGACTAGTACAGCATCTTAAGGTGTTTAGGTGGCATTATAATTCCCAGTCATCTATTTCCCTCTTGTATACACAGAGTATACAGCCTCTCTCTCTTTAAGAGTAGTATTAATATCCCTGCCTGTTGCCATGTGACTTGTGGTGTCTCTCCATGGGTGTTCCAAGGGTGGGTTTGGCCATATAACTTGTTTTGGCCATTGAATCTGGGAGAAAGTTCCAGTTCCAAGTAGAAGCTTCAACAGCTATTGTGTGTTTCTGACAGGTCTTACTGTTTTCTCTTTACCAAGAGAACAATATGTCACAAACAGGGACTGCTCCTCCAGCCTGGATCCTCAAATGCGAAAGAATCACAGAGCAGAACCATAGCTGATTCCTAGGAAACCTATAATGTGAACAACAAATAAACCTTTCTTATTGTAAGCTACTCATATTTTGGCTTGTTTCTTAGTGCACCATAATCTAGCAAATGTTAACACATAAGTAAACCAACAGCAAAGTGTATCAAGTAGTAATAAAAAAGATCCCAGTTACTAAAGAAATTTATAGGTTAATAATTAAATGTCAAGAATTGTCTCATATGGAATTTCTGGTGCCATTTTTAGGGGAGGGTTATGTGGGAGGAGATGTTAGAGTACATGACTTTGCGAGTACAAGATTCTCCAACACACAAAATAAACTAAAATTTTAAATGATTTAGTCTTATTATAAATGGTTACAGTACAATGTGGAAGGCCAGGCATGGTGGCTCACACCTATAATCCCAGCACTCTGGGAGGCCAAAGCGGGCAAATCACAAGGTCAGGAGTTCGAGACCAGCCTGACCAACATGGTGAAACCCCATCTCTACTAAAAATACAAAAAATTAGCTGGCGTGGTGGCGGGTGCCTGTAATCCCAGCCACTCGGGAGGCTGAGGCAGGAGAATCACTTGAACCCAGGAGGCAGAGGTTGCAGTGAGCCAAGATCGTGCCATTGCACTCCAGCCTGGGCAACAGTGCGAGACTCCATCACAAAAAAAAAAAAAAGAAGTGAAAGTAAAATAAAAAGACAACCTCTAAAACATAATGCCAATCTTTTCTCAGTTAATCACAAGGTCAGAAACTAGGGAGTCGTCAGTAAATAAATTAATAAAATGGAGAGGCGAGTGGATATGATTATAGAGGGGTAACACAAAGAATCTTTGTGACAGAGCAAGTCTTTATTTTGTTTACGTTTACAGTTACATGAATCCACACATAATAAAACTGCATATGGATAGAACTATATATGCAAACACACTAATGAGTATCTAAAAAACCGGCAAAATTTAAATAAGGTCTGTGGGTTATACCAATGTCAATTCCCTGTTTTTGCTATTGCTATAGTTATATAAGATGTTACAATTGGGGAAAACTGGATGAAGGGTGCATAGAGCCTCTCGGTACTACTTTTTGCAACTTCCCATGAAAAGGCAGTATTGAAGACCAATGTGAAGTAGAGAGAAGGTGACAAATCAGGAAGTAAGAACACTGTGCGATGGCAAATCAGGGCCAGGTAGTAAAAGGAAGACAATGGAATAGATTTTATTCCTTCAAATAAACCACTCTTTTTAGTTTTGCTCTTTAAAAATTGTTTTAAATTAGTATCTTAATGCACACAATTTTCTGTAATTTGCCATGAAATTATTTCTGACATATTAACACATAAAAATTCAACTACTTAGAATTCCACCTTCTATTACTCCATTTTCTTTTTTTTCTTTTTTTTTTTTTTTTTTTTGAGGGAGGGGTTTTTTGTTTTCCCCCCGGGGGGGGAGTGAGGGGGCCGATTCTGGGCCACTGCAACCCCGGCCTCCCAGGTTCACGCCATTCTCCTGCCTCAGCCTCTCCGAGTAGCTGGGACTACAGGCGCCCGCCACCACGCCCGGCTAATTTTTTTTTTTGTATTTTTGGTAGAGACGGGGTTTCACCGTGGTCTCGATCTCCTGACCTCGTGATCCGCCCGCCTCGGCCTCCCAAAGTGCTGGGATTACAAGCGTGAGCCACCGCGCCCGGCCTCTTTTTTTTTTATTGTACTTAAAGTTTTAGGGTACATGTGCACAATGTGCAGTTTTGTTACATCTGTATCCATGTGCCATGTTGGTGTGCTGCACCCATTAACTCATCATTTAGCATTAGGTGTATCTCCTAATGCTATCCCTCCCCCCTCCCCCCACCCCACAACAGGCCCCAGTATGTGATGTTCCCCTTCCTGTGTCCATGTGTTCCCATTGTTCAATTCCCACCCATGAGTGAGAACATGCAGTGTTTGGCCTTTTGTCCTTGCGATAGTTTACTGAGAATGATGTTTTCCAGTTTCATCCATGTCCCTACAAAGGACATGAACTCATCATTTTTTATGGCTGCACAGTATTCCATGGTGTATATGTGCCACATTTTCTTAATCCAGTCTATCGTTGTTGGATATTTGGGTTGGTTCCAAGTCTCTGCTATTGTGAATAGTGCCGCAATAAACATACGTGTGCATGTATCTTTATAGCAGCATGATTTACAGTCCTTTGGGTATATACCCAGTAATGGGATGGCTGGGTCAAATGGTATTTCTAGTTCTAGATCCCTGAGGAATCGCCACACTGACTTCCACAATGGTTCAACTGGTTTACAGTCCCACCAACAGTGTAAAAGTGTTCCATTTCTCCACATCCTCTCCAGCACCTGTTGTTTCCTGACTTTTTAATGATGGCCATTCTAACTGGTGTGAGATGGTATCTCATTGTGGTTTTGATTTGCATTTCTCTGATGGCCAGTGATGATGAGCATTTTTTCATGTGTTTTTTGGCTGCGATAAATTCCTCGACACATACACCCTCCCAAGACTAAACCAGGAAGAAGCTGAACCTCTAAATAGACCAATAACAGGCTCTGAAATTGAGGCAATAATCAATAGCTTACCAACCAAAAAGAGTCCAGGACCTGATGGATTCACAGCCGAATTCTACCAGAGGTACAAGGAGGAACTGGTACCATTCCTTCTGAAACTATTCCAATCAACAGAAAAAGAGGGAATCCTCCCTAACTCATTTTATGAGGCCAGTATCATCCTGATACCAAGGCCGGGCAGAGACACAACCAAAAAAGAGAATTTTAGACCAATATCCTTGATGAACATTGATGCAAAAATCCTCAATAAAATACTGGCAAACCGAATCCAGCAGCACATCAAAAAGCTTATCCACCATGATCAAGGGGGCTTCATCCCTGGGATGCAAGGCTGGTTCAACATATGCAAATCAATACATGTAATCCAGCATATAAACAGAACCAAAGACAAAAACCACATGATTATCTCAATAGATGCAAAAAACGCCTTTGACAAAATTCAACAGCACTTCATGCTAAAAACTCTCAATAAATTAGGTATTGATGGGACGTATCTGAAAATAATAAGAGCTATTTATGACAAACCCACAGCCAATATCATACTGAATGGGCAAAAACTGGAAGCATTCCCTTTGAAAACTGGCACAAGACAGGGATGCCCTCTCTCACCACTCCTATTCAACATAGTGTTGGAAGTTCTGGCCAGGGCAATTAGGCAGGAGAAGGAAATAAAGAGTATTCAATTAGGAAAAGAGGAAGTTAAATTGTCCCTGTTTGCAGATGACATGATTGTATATCTAGAAAACCCCATTGTCTCAGCCCAAAATCTCCTTAAGCTGATAAGCAACTTCAGCAAAGTCTCAGGATACAAAATCAATGTACAAAACTCACAAGCATTCTTATATACCAATAACAGACAAACAGAGCCAAATAATGAGTGAACTACCGTTCACAATTGCTTCAAAGAGAATAAAATATCTAGGAATCCAACTTACAAGGGACATGAAGGACCTCTTCAAGGAGAACTACAAACCACTGCTCAATGAAATAAAAGAGGATACAAACAAATGGAAGAACATTCCATGCTCATGGGTTGGAAGAATCAATATCATGAAAATGGCCATACTGCCCAAGGTAATTTATAGATTCAATGCCATCCCCATCAAGCTACCAATGACTTTCTTCACAGAATTGGAAAAAAACTACTTTGAAGTTCATATGGAACCAAAAAAGAGCCCACATTGCCAAGTCAATCCTAACCCAAAAGAACAAAGCTGGAGGTATCATGCTACCTGACTTCAAACTATACTACAAGGCTACAGTAACCAAAACAGCATGGTACTGGTACCAAAACAGAGATATAGATCAATGGAACAGAACAGAGCCCTCAGAAATAACGCTGCATATCTACAACTATCTGATCTTTGACAAACCTGACAAAAACAAGCAATGGGGAAAGCATTCCCTATTTAATAAATGGTGCTGGGGAAACTGGCTAGCCATATGTAGAAAGCTGAAACTGAATCCCTTCCTTACACCTTATACAAAAAATTAATTCAAGATGGATTAAAGACTTACATGTTAGACCTAAAACCATAAAAACCCTGGAAGAAAACCTAGGCATTACCATTCAGGACATAGGCATGGGCAAGGACTTCATGTCTAAAACACCAAAAGCAATGGCAGCAAAAGCCAAAATTGACAAATGGGATCTAATTTAAACTAAAGAGCTTCTGCACAGCAAAAGAAACTACCATCAGAGTGAACAGGCAACCTACAAAATGGGAGAAAATTTTTGCAACCTACTCATCTGACAAAGGGCTAATATCCACAATCTACAATGAACTCAAATTTACAAGAAAAAAACAAACAACCCCATCAAAAAGTGGGCGAAGGACATGAATATTACTCCATTTTCAAGAGGGCTGAGAAATCAGAATGGGGACTAGCCACCACAGCCTTTCAACCCCCACCTCAACCACCACCACCAGCCTTTAAGGATAGAATAGCAACTCCTAAGGCCAAAGTACTAAATGAATACACCAAGAAGAGTCTATGTTTTTATACACATAAGTTTATAGTTTGCAAGACAGAATATTTAGAAGCTTCTGATAGGCTATCAATATCTAGAAAAGGCTTGTATATTTTACAATGTAAAAGAAAACAGGATGAAAACTAAGAGTAAACAGAATGAAAAATAGTAAGGAGCAATAGTGATTAACAGTAATCCAAACTGACAAGGAAAATAGAAACCAGAAGCTGTTTGCTTATTACACAAACCAGTAATAAGAGAAATTTGAGAAAGGAGAACAACTCTAGAGCTAGGGTGGAGGGCGTGGTGGGGCAGAGAAAGGCAAATCATCTGGGCAGTCCTCACCTTTAGAGCTGGAGAGGGTGGGGAGTCAAGGAAACACAAGCAGCCATTTGAGCAGTTCCCTTACAGAATGCACAGTATTCCTCAGCTCTGTAATTCCCAATTCATTTAATTTTTTTTTTTTTTTTTTTGAGACAGGGTGTCGCCCAGTCTGTTGCCCAGGCTGGAGTGCAGTGGCACAATCTCCACTCACCGAAGCCTCCACCTCCGGGGCTCAAGTGATTCTTCCCTCAGCCTCCTAAGTAGATGGGACCACACTCAGCTAATTTTTGTATTTTTTGTAGAGATGGGTTTTCACCATGTTGCCTAGGCTGGTCTCAAACTCCTGGATTCAAGTGATCCACCTGCCTCGGCCTCCCAAAGTACTGAGATTACAGGCATGAGCCACCGTGCCTGGCCCTCATTTAATAATTTAATAAACGTAAACTGGATGCTTTCTAGGTACAAGACAATAGGTTATGGTGTCTGGAGTTAAAATAATCAGATAGGGCTCCTGCCCTCAAGAGCTTAAATTCTAGTAAAAATTACAATGCTACCTTCTGCAAACATGCTAACATCTCATGTTTGTTCCATATCAAAACATTACAAATTGACTTAGCAGGCAAAGACCTAGGAATACTGTAAGTACAGTATTCTAAAGAAAGTTTTCAAAATCCAGATAAAAGAATATATTTGCTTTGGAGATTCATTTCTTTCAAAAATGAAAGAAGAAAGGGACTTTAGAATAGACAAAAGAATTTCAAAAAGATAGTACAGAAAATACTACTGAAAAACAATGGATGTAAAGACCATATCACCAACTCAAACCGGTAATGGGCCAGTTTTTAATTGAATACAATTCAATTTGATCAAAAATCTAGGTGACACAGAGACAGAATGAAAACAAAGTATAGCTTGGGTCTTTCATCAGAAGACTTAGTGAGCCCTATATATATCATTCTAGGTAGGCCAAAAAAAACAAAAAAACAAAAAACAAGACATCAGAGGAAGCAGAATGATCTTTAAGCATGAATGACTAATACACGAATTTATAAAAATCCTCTCACCTCCTTTGTAGCCCCCTGAAATGGCAGCTGCCAGGTTTTAACAACCTGCCTATCTCAGGTTTTAGAAATGTGAATAAACTCCTCTTTGCTCACCAGCAGCTTGTCCACATTACACTATTTAACTTCTTGTTTCAAAAAACAAAAACAACGGCCGGGCGCGTTGGCTCACGCCTGTAATTCCAGCACTTTGGGAGGCCAAGGCAGGCGGATCACAAGATCAGGAGTTCGAGACCATCCTGCCTAACACAGTGAAACCCCGTCTCTACTAAAAATACAAAAAAAAGGCCAGGCACAGTGGCTCACGCCTGTAATCCCAGCACTTTGGGAGGCCGAGGCAGGCGGATCACGAGGTCAGGAGATTGAAACCATCCTGGCTAACATGGTGAAACCCCATCTCTACTAAAGATACAAAAAATTAGCCGGGCAGGGTGGTGGACGCCTGTAGTCCCAGCTACTCAGGAGGCTAAGGCAGGAGAATGGCATGAACTCGGGAGGCGGAGCTTGCAGTGAGCCGAGATCGTGCCACTGCACTCCAGCCTGGGCGACAGAGCAAGACTCCGTCTCAAATTAAATAAATAAATAAAAATAAAGCCCTATTCTTTTGAGGCTCTTAACTTTCCTTTTTTGGGGGGTAGATGGGAGGACAGAGTCTCGCTCTGTCGCCCAGGCTGGAGTGCAACGGCACGATCTCAGCTCACTGCAACCTCCGCCTTCTGGGTTCAAGGGATTCTCCTGCCTCAGCCTCCCGAGTAGCTGGGATTACAGGCATGCACCACCACGCCCAGCTAATTTTTGTATTTTTTTTTTTTTTAGTAGAGACGGGGTTTTACTACGTTGGCCAGGCTGGTCATGAACTCCTGACTTCAGGTGATCCACCAGCCTCGGCCTCCCAAAGTGCTGGGATTACAGGCATGAGCCACGGGGCCCAGCTGAGGCTCTTAACTTTCAACTAAATTACTCTCTCCTCTTCCTTTTCATGTTAACTTTCAAGCTCCTGGTCTCTACCTCATTTATCTAAGGCTTTGATGGCTCACTGTCACCTTCTCTACCCCAACCCTACATCAAATTTAGTAATTTCAATTATCAATTTGCACAACCCATCCACAGCCTGGCTTCTTACTTCCTTGACCTCTTTAACTTCAAGAACCTCTCCGAAACACAGGATCAACAGTGAACACATAGGCCAGGCGCGGTGGCTCAAGCCTGTAATCCCAGCACTTTGGGAAGCCGAGGCAGGCGGATCACGAGGTCAGGAGATCAAGACTATCCTGGCTAACACGGTGAAACCCCGTCTCTACTAAAAATACAAAAAAAATTAGCCAGGCGTGGTGGCAGGCGCCTGTAGTCCCAGCTACTCGGGAGGCTGAGGCAGGAGAATGGCATGAACCCGGAAAGCGGAGCTTGCAGTGAGCCGAGACCGCACCACTGCACTCCAGCCTGGGCAACAGAGCGAGACTCCAACTCGAAAAAAAAAAAAACAGTGAACACATATATTATGTCCCAGTCACGCTCCTTATCCCATAGTAAAATCCTTCCTTGCCCTTCTATCTTCAACCAAAAGTGCTCCACCTCCTTAATCACTATTTCAAGCACCTTGTCCTCCAACCACAACCTCTTCTTCCAGATTATAATCCTTTGACCTCTATAAAACCTCTTATCCATGGGCCCAATAGACTTTGATCCCTCAGGCCCTCTCTATTTTACTTTCCCTTCCACCTTATTCACTTTAGATTCTACGATTCATCTTAGACACCAATATAGCAAAATCCCAAACCTGAATGAAACCATCTAAAAACTTTTCTTTGATGCTGCAGCTGAGAAAGTCACTCAACAAGGTAGACCACTATTATAAATTCATGATCACTGTAACAGTTCCCAAGAGCCATAACAAAGTACCACAAACTAGATGGCTCAGAACAGAAACTTACTGTCTCACAATCTGGAAGCCAGAAGGCATTAGGGAAGGATCTGTTCCAGGCCTCTCTCCTACTCTTGGTAGTTCCTTGGCTTGTGGCAGCCTACCTCCAATCTTCCCATGCCATTCTCCCTGTGTGTATGTCTGCGTTCAAATTTCCCTTTTTATAAGGATGCCAGTCATACCGGATCTGTGCCCCACTCCATATAACCTTAGCTAATTATATCTGCAACAATGTTATATCCAAGTAAGGTCACATTCTCCAGTACTGGCGAATTTTGAGGGGACACAATTCAACTCATAACAATCAGTAACCTCAATTCTTTCTGGCAAACCTACTTTTAAACTCATTCTCCACAGCAACTATGTCAGGGCAGAAATGTAACCTTAGTGGGACCTATTAGAAAGGAGGTGCTCTTTTCCACTGGACTTGTAATTATAAAGCATGCAAGCCTGAAGCTTTATAATCATCTTAGTTCTACAACAGAACAATTTGCCTTAGAATGGAGCCAAGGTACAAAGAAGGAAAAACTAAGTAGTGACATCACTGTGACCCTAACACACCAGAAGCCAGGTCTACTAATGGACCTACCATTTATATAAACTAATGTTTTCTGCTTAAGACTGTTAGAATTGATGTTTCCTATCACATGCAAACAAAAAGGTTCTGATATGAGAATCGATAAAACTGACAAAGTGAGCTTTATATTTCTTTTTTTTTTTTTTTTTTTGCTGGCAAGTATGTAGAGTAACAGTTTTACAGTTCTTGACTGGTTTTGGGAACCATATAGAATACCAGTCAAGAAATATAAAAGAATAACCAAAGAATATAAATCAATAGAAATCTTTGGTATTTTAATTCTTTTTATACTATAGACCTAACATTTTAAGAAATATGCCCATACAAATGTATTTTTCAAAAAAATCAAGTGTAATTTAAAATAAACACCATTTCCTAAATAAACCAATTTCTTAAAGTGAACTAAGAAGGCATATATTTTCAGCATATTTATTACTTGTTCCATTCCTTATTTCCTAATAGCAAAGAATTTGGCAAAAAAAAAAAAAAAAACTCTCCTTAATTAAACCATAATGACAGTAATAACTTACAAAGTGGGAGAGATGACAAGCCCTCAGGGTTTACTGCTGCCACCCAATTGGGTGGGATGATTAATAACCCAGAAATAACAGCTTTGATTAGTAAAAGGTGACATGGACTAGTCAAAGGTAAATAAACATGCCAATATTTACACAAATAAATGAAGAGCAGCTTATGCAAGGAGAAAAAATAAGCTCTGCACAAATGAGACCAAAAAATTTTTTCAATCAGTAATCAAATGTTACTTTTTAAAATGGCAAGTTAAGCTGTAAAGTATGAATTTAAATAGCACATTTTAAAATCATATACACAGTGTTTCACAGCTTCATAACAAATAACATACATTGAATCTCATTAAGCATTTCCTATACTCCAAGTACTAGTCTAAGCACTTACACATTAAGCCCATTTAACCTGAGGCACATACTATTATACCCATTTAACAAATGAGGAAAGTAAGACATTAACTGAGTAACTGACTCAAAGTTACACACCTAGTTAAGTGTTGGTAACAGGATTCAAATCCAAGAAGTCTGATTCCAGGACTTTCACTCTTAATCATTAAGTTTGTTGCCTTTATGATCAATGTTATTATTATTTTCCCCATTTTCGTACTAAGCTCTTTCATATGAATTGTAACATTTGAACTTGATAACACTCAGAGAAGTATACCATATTTCCCCAACTCTAAGAAACCTTTAGTTGTAAGTGCCACCTTCCATTTAACAAAAGCATTACCAAAATGAACAGATAATTTAAAAGAATACTTTTTATTCACCTACAATCGCATACATTTATTCACCATTTTCCCCTAGTATCATAATCAAACATTAAGTCAAAGCTTTCTTCACATTCAAAATCTGAAGATTCTTCTGAATTGCTTTCGGCAATTATGCCCAGAATCAGACAAGACTTGCTGCTTCATATAATTTAGGCCTCACTTCTAACACTGATCTCTTCAGTATAAAGAAATATTTTAAAATACTGCAGTTTTCTGTTATATTTCCTTTTTTCTATTTTTTTAAACTGTTTTTAAAATTCACTCCATTATAGTCAGAACTTGAGTAACAGTCACGTGATAACATATCAACTTCTCATTTAGCTTTTAAAATTCTATAATGTTCTCCAAGAGTTTAACAATTACTACTATCTAATGTCTACTATGTGACACATGACAGTGGACACTTCGATTCTGAGTTCTAGAATTTTTTTTTTCAGTGCCCTGTACCCTGAATGGTGCTTGACACATAGAATAAATATTTTATAAGTGAACAAAAATGAAAGAATGAAATGAGTAACTGAATAACAATAAATATAAGTGAACAAAAATGAAAGAATGAAATGAGTAACTGAATAACAAGAAATCTTCTGCATTCTGCATACAGAAAAAAAGCTATTCAATGTTACATATAGAATATTTTTTAGAAGACACTTAGGAGTTCAAATTTAAGTTAAAATTCAACTTCATGTAGTTCTACAAATGCAACTCAATTGAAGTAATCATTTGATGAATATTTCTATGTACTACCAAGTACACACATACAGAGCAATGATGACTGCCATCACAACTCTTTAACCAGTCAGCTAGCAAATTTCTTTTGTCATTGTCATCCATTTTAAGAAGCAGAAAAATAAAACAGGGGAAAATTGAGGGGAAAATCCCTTTTTCAGATGAGATAAACTTACAAGAACGGGCCGGGCGCGGTGGCTCACGCCTATAATCCCAGCACTTTGGGAGGCCAAGGCGGGCGGATCACGAGGTCGGGAGATTGAGACCATCCTGCCTAACACAGTGAAACCCCGTCTCTACTAAAAATACAAAAAAAAGGCCGGGCACAGTGGCTCACGCCTGTAATCCCAGCACTTTGGGAGGCCAAGGCAGGCGGATCACGAGGTCAGGAGATTGAAACCATCCTGGCTAACATGGTGACACCCCATCTCTACTAAAGATAAAAAAAATTAGCCGGGCATGGTGGTGGACGCGTGTAGTCCCAGCTACTCGGGAGGCTGAGGCAGGAGAATGGCGTGAACCCAGGAGGCGGAGCTTGCAGTGAGCCGAGATCGCGCCACTGCACTCCAGCCTGGGCGACAGAGAGAGACGAGACTCCGTCTCAAAAAAAAAAAAAACTTACAAAGAAAAAGATAACTTGTCCAAAGTCGCAAAAAAGTTAATCATGCCAAATGCAAAGAAAAAGCTCAATATGACCTAATGCCCTTGAAATGATACATCAATATGGTGAATATGATGCACATTTCATTTATGAGCATACAACAAAGAGTGAGAGATACTCAATCAGCCAAGCAAGGCAGCTTGAATAGGCCCACACCCAATTCATGCATCTTAGAAGTATCATGATATATAAATATTCGTTAAATCACACGTATCTTTGCAACAGTCCTCTGGCAGCAGTGAAAAATATCACTTAAATCAGCCACTTAAAATTTTAGTGTGAGGCACTGTGGCTCACGCCTATAATTCCAGCACTTTGGGAGGTCAAGGCGGGTGGATCACGAGGTCAACAGATGGAGATCACCCTGGCCAACATGGTGAAACACCATCTCTACTAAAAATACAAAAATTCACTGGGCATGGTGGTGCACGCCTGTAGTCCCAGCTACTTGGGAGGCTGAGACAGGAGAATCGCTTGAATGGAGGAGGAGGAGGTTGCAGTGAGGTGAGATCGTGCCACTGCACTCCAGCCTGGCAACAGAGCAAGACCCCGCCTCAAAAAAAAAAAAAAATTAGTGTGTATTGTGAAGTATAAAGGTGATAGAGATTCAAATAATGACATACAGATTTATAATTAGGAAAAAAAACTTAAACCCCTTTTCCAACTGGTCAATAAGATAACAATGTCACTTCTCTGTATTTGTATTTTATGCTTTTATCCTCAAAAAATTCTGCCTGACCCTTGATAAATTCACTTATCCAACTCATAAAAGGTACAATGGAACAAAGAGACCTAAAGAAACACCCACATACCCATATATTTCAAATGGTTCATAAATTTTCATTGATGATATGATCTTAGGTACGGTGCTCAGTGGTATCAATGTTGTGTAACCATCACCAGTTGGCCCCCAATTTACAATGGTTCAACTTAACAATTTTTTAACTTTACAACAGTACAAAAGCAGTAAGCATTCAGTAGAAGCCATACTTCAAGTACCCATACAACCACTGTTTTTCACTTTCAGTATTCAATAAATTACATGAGATGTTCAAAATTTTATTATAAAACATGCTTTGTGTTAGATGATTTTGCCCAATTGTAGGCTAATGTAAGTGTTCTAAGCATGTTTAGGGTAGGCTAGACTAAGCTATGATGTTTGGTAAGTTAGGCATGTTGAATACATTTCTGACATATGATATTTTCCACTTACTATGGGTTTATCAGGATGCAACCCTATTGTTAAGTTGAGAAGCATCTGTATTTATTTCCAGATTTTTTTCATCTTTGTACTCATTATACAAAAGCTTCTCACTCCTCTCTCTCCCAGTCACCTGGTAAACACATTTCTATTTCTGTCTTTATGAATTTGCCTGTTTTGAATACCTTATTGCTATGGTTTGAATGTTTGTGTCCCCAAAATATTCATGTTGAGACTTAATCTCCAATGCAATAGTATTAAGAGGTGGGGCCATTAAGGGGTGATAAAGTCATAAGGGCTCCTCCCTTGTGAATGCAAATTAGGTACTTATCAAAGAGTCCTCACAACACTTGCCTTTTTTTGCCCTTCCTTCTTTTCTGCCATGTGAGGCACAGCATTCATCCCTTTTTCGCCCTTCTACCACATGAGGATGCAAGAAGCATCATCTTGGAAGGAGAAAGCAGTCCACATCAGACACTGAATCTGCTAGCACCTTGATCCTAGACTTCCTGGCCTCCAGAACTGGAAGAAATAAATTTCTGTTCTTTCTAAATTGCCCAGTTTTGGGTATTTTGTTATAGCAGCAAAAACAGACTAAGGCACATATAAAAAGAAACATAATATTTGTCCCTTTGTGTTTGGCTTATTTCATTTCAAGTCTCCAAGGTTTCTTCATGTTGTAGCATGTATCATAATTTTAATCCTTTTATTTTATGCATGCACCACATTTTTTTAATTCATTCAGCTCTTGATGGACACTTGGGTTATTTCTACCTTTTAATTCTTGTGAATAATGCTGCTATAAACACTACTGTAGAAGTATGTGTTTGGATCCTTGCTTTCAATTCTTCTGAGTAGACAGCTGGGAGTGGAATTGCTGAACTATTTATTTTGAATTTTTTTCAGGAACTGCCATGCTGTTTTCCATCAGCTCATTTTACATTCCCACGAGCCATGCACAAGGGTTCCAGTATCTCCAAATTCCTTCTTTTTCTTTGATAAAAGCCACCCTAATGGGTATGAAATGGCTTCCCATTGTAATTATAATTTGCATTTCCCTAATGACTAATGATGTTGAAATTTTTCTTGTGAGCTTACTGGCAATTTGCATATCTTCTTTAGAGAAATCTCTATTCAAGTCCTTTTCTCATTTTTGTTCTACTTTATTATGGTAAAATACACATAACATAAAATTGTACATTTTCAAGTACACAATTCAGTGGCACCAAGTATATTCACATTGTTGTGCAACTATTTCCACTATCCATTTCCACAACTTTTTCATCATCCCAAACTGGAAATCTGTACATTAAACACTTAACTCCCCTTCAACCTCTCGTTACCAATTACTCTACTTTCTGTCTCTATGAATTTGACTATTCTAGGTATAGGTACCACATATACATGCAATCATACAATATTTGTCTTTCTGCATTTGGCTTATTTCATTTAGCATAATGTCTTTAAGATTTTTCCTTGTTGTAGCATATATCAGAATTTCATCCCTTCTTAACAGTCAAAAATACTCCGTTGCATGTAGATACCACATTTTGTTTACCCAGTCATCTGTCAATGGATACTTGGGTTATTTGTACCTTTTGGCCACTGTGGATAATGCTGCTATAAACATTGGTACACAAATGTGTTCAAGTCACTGCTTTCAGTTCTTTTGGATATATACTCAGACATGAAATTGCTGGATTATATGGTGATTATGCAGTAATTCTATGTTTAATATTTTGAGGAATTGCCATACTGTTTTCTACAGTGGCTGCACTATTTTATAATCTCATCAGCAGTACATCTCTCCAAGTCTTCATCAATATTTGCTAGTTAACTGGTTTTTTTTATCATAGCCATCCCTAATGGGTATGAAGTGGTATTTCATTGTGGTTTTTGTTTGTTTTGTTTTTTGAGAAAGGGTCTTGCCTTTCTCAACTCTAGAGAGCAGTGGCATAATCACAGCTCACTGCAGCCTCGACCTCCCAAGCTCAACCAATCCTCCTGCCTCAGCGTCCCAAGTAGCTGCACCTAAAGGTATGCACCACCACACCCAGCTAATTTTTAAAAGAAAATCTGTAGGTCGGGTGCAGTGGCTCACACCTTAATCCCAGCACTTTGGGAGGCTGAGGTGGGAGGATCATGAGGTCAGGAGTTTCAGAACCAGCCTGACCAACATGGTGAAACCTTATCTCTACTAAAAACACAAATATTAGCAGGGCATGGTGGCACACACCTGTAATCCCAGCTACTCGGGAGGCTGAGGGAGGAGAATCGCTTGAACCCGGGAGGTGGAGGCTGCAGTGAGCCAAGATCGAGCCACTGTACTCCAGCCTGGGCAACAAGAGTAAAACTCCATCTCAAAAAAAAAAAAAAAAAGAAAAAAAATTGACAATCTCTCTGGGTTGTTTCCTCATATACTAAAAAACACAAAAGAAAGAAAAAACATACTATAAATAGTCTTTGTGAAAATTACATGTTCCATAAATGTAAAACCCTGTATTGGCTGAGTGTGGTGGCTACGCCTGTAATCCCAGCACTTTGAGAGCCCGAGGTGGGCAGATCACCTGAGGTCAGGAGTAGAAGACCAGCCTGGCCAACATGGCGAAACCCGTCTCCACTAAAAATACAAAAAATTAGCCAGGCATGGTGGCAGGCCCCTGTAATCGCAGCTACCCAGGAGGCTGAGGAAGGAGAATTGCTTGAACCCGGGAGGTGGAGGGTGCAGTGAGCCGAGATGGCACCATTGCCAGCCTGCATAACAAGAGCGAAACTCCAACTCTGTCTTAAAAAAAAAAAAAAAAAAAAAACCCTGTATGTGTTACTCGTTGGTACTATTATTAGTTTTTTGGGGGTTTCTTGTGGTTTTCTTGAAACGAGTCTTGCTCTGTTGCCCAGGCTGGAGTGCACTGGTGCAATCTAAGCTCACTGCAACCTCGCCTCCCGGGTTCAAGCGATCCTCCTGCCTCAGCCTCGTGAGTAGCTGGGATTACAGGCGTCTGCTACCACTCCCAGCTAATTTTTGTATTTTTAGTAGAGATGGGGTTTCGTCTCGTTGGCCAGACTGCTCTCAAACTCCTGATCTCAGGTGATCCACCCTCCTCGGCCTCCCAAAGTGCTGGGATTACAGGCGAGAGCGGCTGCACCTTGCCACATTATTAATTTTAAGATAAACTACATTTACCATGCAAAAAGCTAAGTGAACTTCCCACCCCCTGGTTCTTTCCAGAGTTGCGGGGGAGAGTCTAACAATAACCTACATCTCAAACAAGTTTTCAGGTGCTGATAGTATAAGGACCACCCTCAAGACCCCTCTGAAGCAACATAATTAAAATGTGAATTTTAAAAAACCCTCTGGCCAAGTGAGGTGGCTCATGCCTGTACTCCCAGCACTCTGGGAGGCGAAGGATGTGAGAATCACTTGCACCTTAGGAGTTTGAGACCACCCTGGGCAACATAGTGAGACTCCATCTTTACAAAAAGCAAACAAATTAGCCAGATGTGGTAGTGCATGCCTGTTGCCCCAGTTACTTTGGAGGCTGAGGCAGAATTACTTCAGCCCAGGAGGTCAAGGCTGCAGTAAGCCACGATCTCACCACTGCACTCCAGCCTGAGCAACAAAGACCTTGTCTCAAACAAATAAATAAATAACAAAATTTAGAAACCCCTTCTTCCTCATTAGTGGCAAATAAAAATAATACTTAAAAAAAAACCCTTTCAAATAACACTAAGTTTTATTTCATGGCTCAACTAGGCACTTTCAAGGTACTGATTATACATACGTATGCTTCAGGTACAAGAAAAGGATGTCCACTCTTGCCACTTCTAATCATTATTATACTGGAGGTTCTAGCCAGGGAAATCAGACAAGAATAAGAAATAGCATCTAGATTGGGAGAGGAAGTAAATCTGTATTTGCGGATGCCATGAACTTATATATAGAAAATCCTAAGGAATCCACTAAAAACTACTAAAGGTAATAAATATGTTCAGATGGTTACAGGATACAAGATCAGTATAAAAAAATTTTGTTTTTATACACCTCCAACGAAGAATCTGTAAATGAAATTACGAAATCAATTACAGGCCGGGCACGGCAGCTCACGCCTGTAATCACAGCACTTTGGGAGGCTAAGTTGGGTGGATCACCTGAGGTCAGGAGTCCAAGAGCATCCTGGCCAACACGGTGAAACTGCATCTCTACTAAAAATACAAAAATTAGCTGGGCGTGGTGGGGGCTTGCCTGTAATTCCAACTACTCGGGAGGCTGACACAGCAGAATCACTTGAATCTGGCAGGCAGAGGTTGCAGTGAGCCAAGATCCACGCCACTGAACTCCAGCCTGGGCGACAGAGTGACTCTGTCTCAAAAAAAAAAAAAAAAAAAAGAATTCCATTCACAATAGCATCAAATAGTTTTATTATCAATTTATTTGTTATAGCTTTAACAAAAGTACAAGACTTGTTATACTCTAAAAACTACAAGACACTGAACAAAATTAAAGAAGTTAAAATGGAAAAACATCCCACGTTCATAAATCAGAAGACCTTGTTAAGATAATACTCCCCAAACTAATCTATAGATTCAATGCAATTTATATAAGAATTCCAACTGACTGTTTTGTAGAAACTGGCAAGCTGATTCTGAAATTCAGATAGAATTGCAAGGAATCTGGAATAGCCAAAACAATCTTGAAAGAAAAAAGCAAAGTAGGCTGGGCGCGGTGGCTCACGCCTGTAATCCCAGCACTTTGGGAGGCTGAGGCGGGTGGATTACCTAAGGTCAGGAGTTTGAGACCAGCCTAGCCAACATGGTGAAACCCCATCTCTACTAAAAATACAAAAATTAACCGGGCGTGGTGGCATGCGCCTGTAATCCCAGCTACTCAGGAGGCTGAGGCAGGAGAATCACTTGAACCCAGGAGGCAGAGGTTGCAATGAGCTGAGTTTGCACCACAGCACTCCAGCCTGGGCAACAGAAGTGAAACTCTGTCTCAACAACAAAAAATAAAAAATAAAAAAGCAAAGTTAGAGGACTAACACATCCCAATTTCAAAATGTATTACAAAACAACAATACTCAAAACAGTGTTGTACTGCACAGGACATATAGATCAATGGAACAGAATTAAGTCAGAACTAAATCATATGTCTATGGCTAACTGATTATTGACAAGAATGCCAAGATCATTCAATGTGGAAAGAACAGTCTTTTCAACAAGTGGTGATGGAATACCACGTCACAAGCAAAAGATATCTACTAGCGAAAAAATGAAGTTGGACCTTTACCTCACACCATATACAAAAATTAACTTGAAATAGATCAAGGACCTAGATATAATAGCTAAACTATAAAACTCTTAAAAGAAAACAGAGGGATAAATCTTCATGACCTTAGATTTGCCAAAAGACTCGGCTATGTCACCAAAAGCAGAAGCAACAAAAGAAAAATATATATAAATTAGACTTTATCAAAATTATAAACTTCAGGCCAGGCAAGGTGGCTTATGTCAGCCTGTAATCCCAGCACTTTGGGAGGCCAAAGCGAGCATGTTGCCCAGGAGTTCAAGACCAGCCTGGGCAACATGGTGAAACCCCATCTCTACAAAAAATATAAAAACAATTAGCAGGGCAAGGTGGCGTGCACTGGTAGTCCCAGCTACTGGGGAGGTTGAGGTGGGAGGATCACTTGAGCCCTGGAGGTTGAGGTTGCAATGAACTGTGATTGTACCACTGCACTCCAGCCTAGGCAACAGAGCAAGACCCTGTCTGAAAACAAAATAAATTAAAATTAAATTAAATTAACTTCAAAGTACTTCAAAGAACACCATCAAGAAAATAATCCATGGAATGGGAGAAAATATATGCAAACCATGTATCTAATAAGGACTTCTATCTAGAATACATAAAGAATTCTTACAACTCAATAATAAAAAGACAACTCAATTTTAAAGCAGAAAAAGAATATAAATAGACATTTCTCTAAAGAAGATATACAAATGGCTAATAAGCACATAAAAAGATGCTTGACATCATTAATCATCAGAGAAATGAAAATTGAAAACACAATGAGATACTAAAAAAAGTAGGCCAAAATCAAAAAGTCAGCTAATAACAATTACTGGAGAGGATGTGGAGAAATCCTCATCCCCGTACACTGCTGGTACAAATATAAATGGTGCAGCTGTTCTAAAACAGTCAGCAGCCGGGCGTGGTGGCTCACACCTGTAATCCCAGTGCTTTGGGAGGCTGAAGTGGGTGGATCACTTGAGGCCAAGAGTTTGAGACCAGCCCGGACAACATGGTGAAACCCCGTCTCTACTAAAAATACAAAAATTAGCCGGGTGTGGTGGTACATACCTGTAGTCCCAGCTACTTGGGAGGATGAGGCAGGAGAATTGCTTAACCAAGGAGGCGGAGGTTGCAGTGAGCCATGATTGCACCGCTGCGCTCCAGCCTGGGTGACAGAGTGAGACTGTGTCTCAAAAAAAAAAAAATCAGCAGTTCTTCAAATGATTAAACACAGAATTTCCACATGACCAGATATGTACCCAGGAGAAGTGAAAACATGTATTTACATAAAACCTTGAATATGAATGCTTATAAAAGCATTATTCATAACAGCCGAAAGGTGGAAACCACCCAAAAATCCACCAATGAACAAATGGATAAACAAAATGTGGTATAACCATACGATGGAATATTTTTCAACCAAAAAAAGGAATGAATTAGTGATACTTGATGCAACATAGATAAACCACAAAAAGTGATAGAAGACAGTCATAAGAGTATATGTATTATATTATTCCATTCATACAAAGTCCAAAATAAGAAACTCTATAGAGACAGAAAGTAGAAATAGTTGCTTAGGCTGGGGGAAGCATGCAATACGGGAGGGTGATAGCTGAGGGGTACAAGTTTCTTTCTGAGGTGATAAAACTGTTCTAAAATTGATGTTTGCATGTATCTGTGAAGAGACTAAAAACCACTGAATCGTACACTTTATAGGGTTAAGTTGTATGGTATGTGAATTACATCTCAATTAAACTGCTTAAAAAGTAAAAAATAAAAATTTTACAAAAGAACAATGGAGCAGAAAGCTAAAAAAAAGTCTCTTAATAAAAGTAAACAATGTTTAAATATTTTATTTTATTTTTATTTTATTTTTTTGAGATGGAGTCTCACTCTGTCATCCAGGCTGGAGTGCAATGGCGCAATCTTGGCTCACTACAATTTATTTATTTATTTATTTATTTATTTGTTGGTTTGTTTTGAAATGGAGTCTTGCTCTGTCACCCAGGCTGGAGTACAATGGCACAATCTCGGCTCACTACAACCTCCGCCTCCCGCGTTCAAGCAGTTCTCCTGCCTTGGCCTCCCGAGTAGCTAGAATTACAGGTGCCTGCCACCACACCCAGCTGATTTTTGTATTTTTAGCAGAGGCGGAGTTTCACCACTTTGGCCAGGCTGGTCTCGAACTCCTGACCTCAGGTGATCCTCCCACCTCAGCCTCCGAAAGTGCTGGGATTACAGGCACAAGCCACCACGCCCAGCCAACAATGTTTAAATATTTTATACATTAACTACCTCCACAGCTTTTTGGAATTGGTAGATAGCTCATATTTTTAAATGCAGGTATATCTTTTTAACTTATTATTAATTTGGACATATGAAATATTTTAAAGCTAGGACTAGAAATCAACTCAGTAAATTTACAATTTGCAGAATTACACTTTCCTCTCTAACTGGCCTCATAATCAAAGAAAAGCTATGAGCAGTACCTAAAAAAATTCCATTTTTGAATATTTTAAATACTTATCAAACAGACGTAAGTGTTCATGTCAATTATACATTTAAAAACAGACTGCAAAGTTTATGAGGGTTTTTTTGGTGAATTTTACAGTGAAATAAGTCTTGTCCACTTTAATTTATGAATACTGGTACTCTTAAAATTCCTGTCCTAAGGAAGAAATTAGTCATAAAAAGCTCTGAGGGTATAAAGCAGAAAACGTGCCAAGCAGAGAGACAAACTAGGACATTTCAAGCAAGTATGGCTCAAAGTAGAGTCAAGAGAGTTAAGGTTTTGAGCTATTCTGAAGTGCCAGATGGTCCAGAATCCACCCCCAGATCTTACAAGGCGCCGCATAAAAGTGTGCCAGAAAAAAAACAAAAAAAAAAAAAACCAAAAAAAGAAACCAGAATATAGAGAACAAACTAAGAATGTAGAGAACAAACCAAGAATGAAAGCAATACAGACTTCAGAGAAGGGTGAAAAAAACTGTATATACAAACTGAAATATTTCAATCTTCTTCAAGCTCACAACTTTTAATGCGAATTTCCTATGCTAAGTGAACTCTGACAAACTATAAATGGCCCTTGCAACCAAATTAAATATGCTCAGTTTAATCCCTTCAGAATAGCATTTTTCAGATTACTGCTCAAGTTAACCCTTGATGCTGTCTGCTTTACCATTCAAGATCTTAAAATATAAACTAAAAATTCACTCGTTTGATTTCAAAACTCAAATGTATACATAGAAAAATAATTCAATAATATAATAAGTACCACATATAACTCTACAGAAAAAAATTTATCAAATGGTAGAGCAAAGGTTATTTGCAACAGCATAAATTATAGTGGACATATATAAAATATCTGTACACATTAGGGCTTCAACTATAAAGCACACAATCAATTAATATGCTAAGCATCTTTTTAATGAAGACCACATAGGAAAACACTTAAAGAAAACAGAATAGGCCAGGTGCAGTGGCTCATACCTGTAATCCCAGCACTTTGGGAGGCTGAGGCGGGTAGATCACGAGGTCAGGAGTTCGAGACTAGCCTGGCCAACATGGTGAAACCCCATCTCAACTAAAAATACAAAAATTGGGCAGGTGTGTGGTGACATGTGCCTGTAATCCCAGCTACTTGGGATACTGAGGCAAGAGAACTGCTTGAACTCGGGAGATGGAAGTTGCAGTGAGCCGAGATCACGTCACTGTACTCCAGTCTGGGTGACAGAGGAAGACTCCGTCTCAGAAAAAAAAAAGAGAACAGAATAAAAAATGTTACATACATATATATATGTGTGTGTGTGTATGAAAGAGAGATAATAACTACGATTGAAAAAAAAAGAAACAATGTAAAAGACTAAAATTTAAAAATGGTGTGGATGGTGATCTATCTTCTATTTTTCGATAGGTATGTTCCAAGTTTTCTTTAGTGAGTGAAGAATACTGGAAAGAAAAAACATTTAGGCCCGACGCAGTGGCTCACTCCTGTAATTCCAGCACTTTGGGAGGCCGAGGCAGGCGGATCACGAGGTCAGAAGATCAAGACCATCCTGGCCAACATGGTGAAACCCCTCTCTACTAAAAATACAAAACCCGTCTCTACTAAAAATACAAAATACAAAAATTGGCTGGGCATGGTGGCGCGCACATGTAGTCCCAGCTACTCAGGAGGCTGAGGCAGGAGAATCGCTTGAACCCGAGAGGTGGAGGTTGCAGTGAGCCGAGATCGCACCACTGCACTCCAGCCTGGCAACAGAGCAAGACTCTGTCACAAAAAAAAAAAAAAAAAAAAAGGAGAGAGAGAGAGAAAGACAGACAGAAAGAAAGAAAAAGAAAGAACATTTAAACAAATACATATAAATTCTGCAGGTTAAGTATTAATAATAATACAAGCAATTCTATTTACCAAATGTCTCCTTTATCTCAACAATGTGTATACGTCATACATAAGCAAATGAAAGAGTTTAAGTAATTTGCCATGATCACTCAGAGATGTCACAAATGGCAGAGCTACAATTCAATCCAGGTTTGTCTTGTACTATATCCAGTGTTCTTCCCACTACCTAAAACTTCTCTCAGTGTCCCTGGGATGAGAATCTTGATACTCTGTTAAAATATATACACAAAATATTTTACCTACTGTTTTGGAGTAGATCACAGATCTTTTGAAGTCTATCCTTGAGTCCCCTTCCTATGCCCTATGGTCAAAGTTAAAAATTCTTCCTTTGTTACAAAGAAAAGATAAAACAAGGAATCTCCTAAGAAAATTGATGTTATATCCCACAATATGGACTCTATGCACCAAAATACAATTTAACTTCAATCAAATGTTCCTATAAATGTATGTTATCCTTTCAAGTACAGTTTAAATATCCTCTACAGTAACAACACTGGATCCTATAAAACCATTAAATAATTAAAAACTACATTACCACCAAAAGTTTCATCATAATCACAGGATTCTCCCATGGCACCCCCTTGCCTTACTTCTATCATCCTTTATCACAGTACTTGTCACACAAGAAAGTCAGTGTTTATCTCCCTAAAAAACTAAAAGCTACTTCAGAGCAAATGTCATGGTCTTATTCTCTATGTCCAAGGCTTACTAGAGTAGTGACACACAGGAGGCATCTAGTAAATGTTTTCTGAAACAGAGGATCAACCATCAATACTGGAAGCACCTTTAATGCATATAATTTCATATTTTTAATATATGCATAATGCTATATCTATGTTGTACCTACAGAACAAAAGATGAAATGAAGTTATCAATAATCCTTAGTATAAATGATCCATCAAAATTCTAATTAAGTGCAACATTCCATAAAAATTAACAGCTCAGGCCGGGCGCGGTGGCTCATGCTTGTAATCCCAGCACTTTGGGAGGCCGAGGCGGGCGGAACACAAAGTCAGGAGATCGAGACCACGGCGAAACCCCGTCTCTACTAAAAGTACAAAAAGTTAGCCAGGCATGGTGGTGGGCGCCTGTAGTCCCAGCTACCTGGAGAGGCTGAGGCAGGAGAATGGCGTGAACCCGGGAGGCAGAGCTTGCAGTGGGCCACGATCACGCCACTGCACTCCAGCCTGGGCGACAGAGCAAGACTCCATCTCAAAAAAAAGAAAAAAAAAAAAAAAAATTAACAGCTCATATAACTAAAATCTATCAATTGACCTAAGACATTCTGACTTCAGAGCCCAAGATCTCTCTCATTATTTTATGCTAGTTCTCAAAAATGTTCATCTGAGGATCAGAAATCATTACAGCTAATGGTTCCAGGTTTTATTCAATAAAACAGTTTGTTTTTTAGGGAGTCTCTGATACATTTTATATTTAGCAATACAATACTGTAGAAACTCCAAGTCCAAATAACCATGTCTGAAAGAATGTTGGCTTAAAAGTAAATATTGGTATGATGTACACTAACCTAGACAAGCTTAGATTTTCATGAGCAATAAATCTGGAGGTTGCAAAATGAAAAACTACCTTCTACTATGTCTACAAAAACTCTCCACTATAACTTCATGCAACCATCACTTTCTAGAGATGTGGTGTATGCAATGATAAGTTGATTTTCACATAGGAAGATGTAGTAGCCTACAACATATGTTCAGCTATAACCAAGGAATGGTACCACAATTAGTCAGCTCTGTCAGAGCCATTTTGCCCTTAAAAATGCAGACTCATTCAATTAATATCTGAATTGCTTAGACTACTGGGTTACAATTCTGGCTCTACCACTTAGCAGCAGTTTGACCTTGAACAAATTACTTCACCTCTGTGTCCCAGTTTTGTTTTGTTTTGTTTTTGTAAAACAGGGACATAAAGATCACCAAGTTGTAAAGAATACTGAAAGGTTCATCAAGTTGTAAAAATTATTGAAAATAGCACATGACACGTAAGTGTGCTCAGTAAGTATTACTGTTATTATCCCACTATTGACCTCCCTCCCCCCCATACACACAAACACACGCATACACACACACCACTGAATAATTTCTTTTACATAACAATAGAGGAATGTAAGATCACATGAATGTTCATTTTCATCCCAAAATTTGACTGAAATATCATCAATGACTATAGGAAGCAGCATAGCAAATGTACTTGGAGAACAGATGTGCCTGGGTTCAAGTCTCAACTCTCCAACCATGAGCAAGTAATACAGAAGATTAATGCCTACTTGTAGAAAGGCTATGAAGATTAAGTGAAATAATGCATGTAGATCATCTAAAAATATTTAGTATTTATTAGGTGTTCTAGAAGCATCAGTCCTCTTCCTTTTCAACAGTGGCATAAGAATGTTTTCCTTCCAGGATCTCTGTATTGATACTTAGCCCACTAGATAGAACTGTTCCACAACTAAAAGAAGACCACACTAAGTTTCCAAACTACAGTGGAGCTGGGGGAGGGAGGTGATCACACTAAAAAAGGCAGAAAAATCACACATAAAATTAAGTTCACGATTTCAGGCTGCCTTCTCATTTAAGTTTTTTAAGCTCAATATTTATTCACAAGGAGTCAATCATGGCTCATAGCAGGCTTAAGAATAAAAATATGAAGATAAACTCTTTCCCCTGTCCTCACCCCTACAAAGTATATCTTATATGTCCTAATGGACCACAAAAAGTATGTATCTAGGCCAGGAACGATGGCTCATGCCTGTAATCCCAAGCGATTTGGGAGGCTGAGGAGGGAGGATCACCTGAGGTCAGGAGTTCAAGACTAGCCTGGCCAACATGGTGAAATCCCATCTCTACTAAAAATACAAAAATTAGCCAGGTGTGGCGGTGGGCGCCTATAATCCCAGCTACTTGGGAGGCTGAGGCAGGAGAATCATTTGAACTCAGGAGGCAGAGGTTACACTGAGCCGAGATCACACCACTGCACTCCAGCCTGAGCGACAGAGCCAGACCTCTGCCTCAAAAAATAATAATAAATAGGCTGGGCGCGGTGGCTCACGCCTGTAATCCCAGCACTTTGGGAGGCCGTGGCGGGTGGATCACGAGGTCAGGAGATCGAGACCATCCTGACTAACATAGTGAAACCCCGTCGCTACTAAAAACACAAAAAATTAGCTGGGCGAGGTGGCGGGTGCCTGTAGTCCCAGCTACTCGGGAGGCTGAGGCAGGAGAATGGCGTGAACCTCAGGGGGCGGAGCCTGCAGTGAGCCGAGATCACGCCACTGCACTCCAGCCTGGGTGACAGCGAGACTCTGTCTCAAAAAAAAAAACTAATACTACTACTACTACTAATAATAAATAAATAAATAAGTATATATCTAAACCAGTGATTTGGCCAGGCGCAGTGGCTCAGGCTGTAATCCCAACACTTTGGGAGGCCAAGGCGGGAGGATCACTTGAGGTCGGGAGACAGAGACCAGCCTGGAAAACATGGTGAAATCCATCTGTACTGAAAATACAAAAAAAATTAGCCAGGCGTGGTGATGCACGCCTGTAATCCCAGCTACTCGGGAGGCTGGGGCATGAGAATTGCTTGAACCCAGGGGTGGAGGCTGCAGTGAGCCAAGATCACACCACTGCACTCTAGCCCGGACCACAGAGCAAGACTCTCTCTCAAAAGTACTAAAACTTTAAAATAAAAATAAATAAATAAATCAGTGACTCTCAATCAGAGGCAATTTAATCCTCTAGGAAATATTTGTCAGTGTCTGGAGATAGTTCTGATTGTTGCAACTGGTGAAGGTGTTACGTCTAATGGATAAGGATGCTGCAAAACACCCTACAATGCACAGAACAGCCTCCTACAACAAGAAATTCTCCAGCCCAAAATCTCAAAGTGCCAAGGCTAAGAAACCATGATCTAAAAAACTATAAAGTACTGTAATATAAACGTCTTCCTCCAAAAAATATGTTCTTATCCTAGCATTCTTGGTCAAATTTGTATTCTTATTGCAGATTTAGTAAGGAATAAGCAGTTTGATTATTTCGGATGAAAAACTCCTGGTACTATTATATTCCCATTATAATAATCCCCAGTTTAAAGGGGGGAGGAAGTGAGGCTTACTTTTCTTTGTATATTTTTACCACATAAAAACAAGTTTTAAATAGAGCCCAACTTTTATTTTTTAATTACACCTCTGATTCATTTGAAAGCATTATTTATATCACAAAAGTGAGTTTCTTCTACCTCACTTCTATCTTACTTTTGCACAAAATACTCAGAAGTTCACATTTATGTCATAGGAAAGCACAGTATATGAGGCAGGGTACAAGGCCAGCTTTTAACAAATTGGGAAACTACAGGAGTAGCTAAAGAAAATAAGTCACCAGTTCATTTTGTAATCACAACATGCTTAAGAGGTCTCAATAATACCCAAGAAGTCTCAGTAGTTTATTTCTAATATGCAAATGAGTGCATTTAAGAGGTTAAGTAATTTGCCCAAGATCACAGAACTACTCAGGAGCAGAACAGGTGTGCTCTTGCAGTTATATTATTCTGCCTCTGCTCCTGAAGTTTAAAAATCTAGATTTTGCAGAAGCTCTAAGAGAAAAGACTGACAAATTAAACATATAAAACAAATATTTCTACATAATCAAAAAATGCCAAAAACAAAAAAAATTTCAGAGAAAAAAAATTTTGCAAAGAATTTTGCAAAGAAGGGCAAACTTCCTAAATATAAGAAGAGTTCTTACAAATCAGTGAGAAAGAAGACAAACAGCCCATTAAGAGAACAGGTAAAAGACTAAAGCAGTTTATAAAAAAAGAAATACAAATGGTTTCAAAGAAAAAAAAATAAGTTCAGCCTTACCCATAAAGAAATAACAAACTAAAACAATGCAATTGTTTGAAATCTTTCTGATCACTGGACTGACAATAATATACATGTTGATCAAGCTGAGGAGGAAATGACACTCTCAAACATGTGTGCTGCTACAGTGTTTCTGAATGTAAATGAGCAATATCTTTTTTTTTTTTTTTTGGAGATAGGGTCTTAGCTCTGTCACCTAGGCTGGAGTGCAGTGGTGCAATCATAGCTCCCTGTAACCTGCTAATCATAGCTCACCTGTAGCCTGTTAGGATTACAGGCGCACACCACCATGCCCAGCTAATTAAAAAAAAATTTTTTTTGTCCCAGATGGCTCTCACTATGTTACCCAGGCCTTGAACTCTTGGCTTCGATCAATCCTTCCGCCTCAGCCTCCCAAAGCACTGGAATTATAGGCCTGAGACACTATGCCTACCCCAAATTAGCAGTATCTATGCAGATTAAAAGTATCCTCTGGCCCAAAAATTACACCTACTAGAAATTAATCCATATGCTCACACATGTGCAGAAAAACATGTAAAAGAGTATCCACTGCAGCATAGTTGTAACAAAAGATTGAAAACAAAATAAATGTCCAGCATTAGGTGGCTAGTAAAATAAATAACAGTAAGTTCACATATAGAAATACCCAGAGGTTTTGAAAATAAGGGAGATCCACATGTGATGATATAGAGCAATCTCCTAAATCAGTTAAGCTAAAAATAACATAACAACAAATTGTGAAACAATAAACAGCTTACACAAAAGAATATACATATACAGTATACATATATATTTATTTGCATATACACAGACTATTACTGGAAATTCACACAACAAACTGGCAAGAATGGCTGCCTCTGGGAAAGCAAATGAGGGCCTAAAGCAGAAAGGAGACTTCACTAGCATTGTATGAATTTTTTTAAACATGAATTTATATTGGCTTTTTAATTTACTAACTATAAAACCTAAGTCCCAAATTCTGAGCCTCAGTATCCTCCAATTTGAAATGATGATAATAATAGCTTAGTTCATAGGTTATGCTTTGTAAATTATAAAGCAGCACAAAAAATTATAAATTAGTCCTCTAACTGAATTGTCCAAATCAATTAATATAATTATTATCATTCCTCTGATCAATTTCTCTAAATGTTTAGGATGAAAACTAAGTGTAGACGCAATCTTAGAACACAAAGCTTTACTCTACACGTAGTTATTGTGTATTCAATTTAAATGAATAAATTTTCAAAAATGCCGTAGAGAAAAGCTAAATCAGTTGATTACAGAAGGAATACATCCTCACTGTTGAAAACAAGGTAGATAAAAACTACAACAATGCTATTATAAAATTTTAGTGTTTTTTTCTTCCAGTCTTTTTTCTACGCATGCTTAACTGGGTTAGATCATTTGTCTAAACAAAAAATGTTCACTTTACTGTAATACAGCATTCAATTTACAAGATTCCTCAGATTATTAAAAACGTCTAATAAATATAATTTTTAATGAAGGCATACCTTGTTGATTCAACTGCTTTAAAAATGAAACTCCAGCATATGAGTTTGCCTAATGAACTCTGCCTGGATTAACTTTTCATTTATTATTTCTACCAATTCTCCAACTAACCAGATGTCTCTCAGGCCATTTACTTGGTTTTGGTTTCCAGAGTTCTGATTTTTTTTTTTTTTTTTTTTTTTTTTTTGAGACGGAGTCTCGCTCTGTCACCCAGGCTGGAGTGCAGTGGCGCAATCTCGGCTCACTGCAAGCTCCGCCTCCCGGGTTCACGCCATTCTCCTGCCTCAGCCTCTCCGAGTAGCTGGGACTACAGGCGCCCGCCACCACGCCCGGCTAATTTTTTTGTATTTTTAGTAGAGACGGGGTTTCACGGTGGTGTCGATCTCCTGACCTTGTGATCCGCCCGCCTCAGCCTCCCAAAGTGCTGGGATTACAAGCGTGAGCCACCGCGCCCGGCCGAGAGTTCTGATTTTTTTTTAAACTTTTATTTTAGGTTCAAGGTACATGTGAAGGTTTGTTACATCAGTGGACTTGTGTCATAGGTATTAAGCCTAGTAGTTATCTTTTCTGCTCCCAATTTTATTAAGCCCCAAACTCACAAACAAGTGTATAAAGTGCTTTTCGTAATTCCCTAAAGAACAAGTAAAATACCTTAGATTGGACCTTTAAAATCACACTATTAGAGATTGCAGAGATTCTGAACTATGATTCGTTGCTAATGATAATCTTTTTCTATTACACGTTAGTCTGTTACTAGCATTCTGTCTGCAAATAGAGTGAAAACAAAGGAATGCACTCTTAGATTATTCCTGAGAGACTCACTATTGGATGAACCTGTTCCTAATTAATTTTAACTATGACAACCTCTCCCAAGTGCTGAACATTTCAAGCCATCTTTGAGAAGGGTTAGATATCTCTCCCAAGAGATTTCCTGAGTATCTCAAACCATAATTACAGGCAAAAAAGAAAAACATCATTAATGTGCCTTTCCCATTGTAGGAACTCAAATATCTGTCATGTTGAGAACAATATCACTTTTCTGCTTCTGAGAACATGTCATTTTCAAACTAACCTGTATTTACTGTCATAATTGTTAAACCAGACTACTAAGATGGTATGTTTATTAGCACTTGTACTGTGTACTAGTTTAAAAAATGAGACTGAAAATAAACACTACAAACTGTGAAATTATGGGAGATGTTTTCCTCTAATTTCCAAGTTTTCTGTAATACAGTTATATCACTCTTGTAATTTAACAAAAAAGGCATTAGAACTGTTGTTATACCATTTATATATTAGGATTTTTAAAATTAAGTCCCTACTTAAGGGCTTTTTTATTACTTAAAAAAAAAGAATCTGACAACATAGTGAGTCCCTGTCTCTACAAAAAAATTTTAAAAATTAGCTGGGCATGGCGATGCACGCTTGTAGTCCCAGCTACTCAGGAGGCTGAAATGGGAGGATCCCTTGAGCCCACAAGGTTGAGGATGCAGTGAGCCTGATCATGCCACTGTACTCCAACCTGGGTGACAGAGTGTGATCCTGTCTCAAAACAAAACAAAACAAAACAAAAAAATTCTTGCTAAACTAAAGCAAGAAAACCAGTATAAAGCTGAATTGCTAAAACACTACTTTAAATATTCAAATCCTATCTCAGTAAAATAAAACCTTTATCATCAATAGCACTAACTTTGAACACACAATTGTATCATCAAGATACTATCAAAGGCACTAGAGATTCAGAGGCAAAAACCATGGCTTATATCCTCAAGAGGCTTACTATTTAAGACAATGGCATATGCCGAAAAAAAAAAAAGAATAAAAAATATAAGGGAGCGTTGGATATGCCAAGCGTCTAGTATATAGAGAAGTACAGTGAAACAGACAGCTTTTGAGGTCCTACAGACCTTGGTTCAAATCATAGATTCACCACTTACTAGCTTACTTACTAGCTTCTCTAATTTGTAAAACATATCATTAGATTCTAAGTGTAGTAAAATTCCTGGCATATAGTAATACCCAAAGGGAAGTTAACAGTATTATTATTATTATTAGGGATATGGGCATTAGGGAGTAAAATTGAGTATTGGAAACTTTTTTTTTTTTAAGTATTACATGCTTTTTTTCTAATCTACCAACAGAAGCAAAAATCAAGATCTTTCTCCCTCAGGTTTTACTTCTCATTGACAAGAAGTAAACAGAACATCTAGTAAAGACAACTGAATTAGAAAACATTTAAGGCTGTAAAGCACTAAAGAACCCAGAGAAAGTCCACTAGGTCTATAAATCATAGAACACTATCTATAAAACAGGATCTTAAGAGTTGGAAAGGTCCTTAGATCAGCTAATTCAAACTCCTCTAGTAGAAATAAGTTCCAGGTTTTGTCTCCAAGGTCAAAGAATTGTTAACTATTTTTGTTCATGAGTATATATATCCTCAGTACCTAGAGTAAATTCTAGCACATAGTGAATGCTCAGCAAATATTTGTTGAGTCTCTTTTAAAGTTAAGAAAACTGAGGCCTGGATATTTAACCCAAACCCATACAGTTAGCTGTGGCCAAAGCAGAACTGGAACATTTTGGTACTCTAGCATTCTATCATCTCTAGAAGCTAGAATATAATAATTTAGATAATTTATTTTGGTGGCTGGGGAGTTGAAGGGTTGGTTGGCAAGCTTGGAAAAAGGAAGGAAGGCATAAGCTAAAACATTTTTCACATTTTTTCCCCAAACTCAGTTTTGCTTAATCGGTAAAGGCAATAAATTATAAACAAGATAATCCCGGTACAGTGTCTAGTACATAATAGGTACTATAAAAATATTTGCTGAATGAAAATCATCATCATATGAACAGAAGCAGAAATTAACTTGAGCATGTTTAATCTCCATAACTGTTACAGAACCCTTTAGAGCTTTCAGTCATTCCTATAACAGTTATTAATTACTTTCTTCCAGATAGGTACTATGGGAGAAAGATGGATTAAAAGATGTTCCTGCCCTGAATGAGCTCTCACTTGAGTATGCCTATGTCTAAATGTGTGTGCTGGGAGGGTGGGCAGGGTGGGGGGAACAGAGGATGACAAATGGGTCAATAATGAATGTGAAACCAGGCTGCATTGTTATCTTAGTGTATTGGGCTCAGGCAGTTACAAAAAAATAAAATGAAATTTAAAAACCACAAATCTGCAAAGTTTTGAAGTAACAAGGAGGCACATTAGGGTATACTAGCAATTGGAAATGTTATTTTTTCCTGTGCCTTCGTAATCCCTCTTATTACCTCTTCATGTTTTAAAATCAGAATATTCTGAACTTACTTATTTGAATTATCAATAAAAATTAACCACCAATGTATATTCTCTCGTATGTGAGGCACTGAAGGATAATAGCTACTACTGATTCCGTACTTACTTGTGTACACATTAATACCTAAATATATAACCCAAGAACATGGCCGGGCACGGTGGCTCACGCCTGTAATCCCAGCACTTTGGGAGGCCGAGGCGGACGGATCACGAGGTCAGGAGATCGAGACCATCCTGGCTAACACGGTGAAACCCCGTCTCCACTAAAAATACAAAAAATTAGCCGGGCGAGGTGGCGGGCGCCTGTAGTCCCAGCTACGCGGGAGGCTGAGGCAGGAGAATGGCGTGAACCCCGGGGGGCGGAGCCTGCAGTGAGCCGAGATCGCGCCACTGCACTCCAGCCTGGGTGAAAGAGCGAGAGACTCCGTCTCAAAAAAAAAAAGAAGAACATATGTAAAATTTTTAAATGGCTATAAAAGTGACAGAGCCTGAAGCAATTCTCCAGAGATGAATGATAGTAAATAGAAGCTAAAAACATGGTATTACCCAGGGAGAGAATAAAGTATGCACACAACTGAGAAGCAATTTTACTGAAGTCTTCAAGAGCACAAAATCTTCAAGAAGGGAAAACTCCTGCCAGAATTGGCCAACAGAGCCAGAAAACAGCCTGCCAACAGGGATCTTGTTTAATCCAAGTCACTAACTAGACTCACAGAAAGTGAATACCTAAAAGTCAGTGCTGTCGTTGTTCAAATTTCAGTTTTGGGAGGACCCTTCCAAACATACATAACCAAGACTAAACCACCACATTCCATGTTAAAGGGTTCTTCCCCCCTGTTATCTGCTTGTCATAACAGGACAACAACCACCACTACCAAAAAAAAACTGGGAAATAGACTTCCCTTATGAAACTTAGAATTCCTGCAAACACGAGTTAGTTATTTTACATGAAGCATGCTAGTGACTCCCGGTTTCTGAAAAAATATTTTTTTTCTCTCTATCCTACAGTGCTAGGCAAAGCACCCCAAAGCCTCTTTATTTTAAACACAGAAAACTCCACTGCCGAAATATTTGCCCTATCCCAGCGCTAAAGCCTTAGAAGCACCGACGAATCTAGGCCAAGGAGTACAAGATGGCAGGGAGATACCACAATGCAGGCAAGGAAGACGGGGTGGGCCCCAATCGGGAAGCACGCGCCACCAGCTCTGGAGAGAACCATCGGAGGAGACGTGGGGGCGAGTTTGGGTCAGAGCAGCAGGAAGGAACTGGCAGGTGTCTGTCACCTTATCATCCCGGACATCATGTTTACATTGTAATTGGCTTATTTACAGAGAAGGAGGGACCAGATTCCCAGTGTGAGTGATGTTTAGAGGTTTTCTGAGAAGCACAAGGACTGGACTTTGACAGGAAGCAACGAGGCAAGAGGGAAGCTCGAGAACAGGTTTTCCTGAGGATTCCCCCCAGGAAAAGTGCTCCCTGGGCGGCCGTTCCTGGCACTAAGACTGGCGGAGCCACCACACCCGTTAAAGGGATCCACCTGGACAGCGATCAGGCGTGAGCCCCCCGAGGGGAAGTGGAAGTGGAAGCAGACGTGGGTGGGAAAAGGCTGCATTGGGGGTCCGACCCAGAAGGAAACCTGATCAGGAGGGGGAGAGGCTGAACGGAGGAAGGGGCCGGCTGAGTGGGTAGCTGAGAAGGATGAGACTTCTTTGGACGCGAGGCTGAAGGGAGGGCTTCCATCGGACTCTGGGAGAAAGGCAGGTCTGGAGAGGAAAGACTGGCTTGGGGGGCCTGCGCGTCCTGCTCTGGAAGGTAACTCCTACTGAGGGCGGCGCGCAGCCGGCCTAGCGGGCGAGCCTCGTGCGGCCCGGGGGTGCGGCCGGCCCGCGCGAGCTCAACAGGAGCTCACCTGGGGTGCGTGCGGCCCTGTGGGAGGAAACTTCCTGGGTGGGTGAAAGCTGCCCCGCGCGAGCCGGCCCGGCACCGGCAGAGCGCCGCCGGGTCACAGTCCGCTCGGCAGCGGCGCGGAGGGCTGCGGTGGCCGCGCGGGGCGGCGTGGGGCGGGGCAGGGGGCGCCCGACGACCCTGGGCGAGGTCGCGGCGGCCGCAGCGGGGCTCGGGCTCCGGCTCCGGAGGGCGCCCTCCCGCAGTCGCACCCGCTTTCCCTCACACACACCGGCCCACGAGCCAAGAAGCTGCCCGGGTCGGCGAAGCTGAGGGCGGTGGGGGAGGGGGCACCGGCCGGCCAAGCCCAGCGGACGGGCGTGTGGCGTTACCTGTGTCAGAGAGAGCTGGGCCGCCGCAGCCATGGTGTTTCCATCATGCAAGGGAGGGGAAGGAAGGACGGGCTGACTGGG
This sequence comes from Hylobates moloch, assembly GCF_009828535.3. Lineage (NCBI taxonomy): Eukaryota > Metazoa > Chordata > Mammalia > Primates > Hylobatidae > Hylobates > Hylobates moloch. The sequence goes on from NW_026652283.1 coordinate 52,040,390, forward strand.
GCTCAGGGCGGGGAGGAGGCGGAGGGAGCGGCCGCAGGCGAGGCCGGGGCGGGCGGGCGGGCGCTCCCCTAACTTCCACAACTTCCCTCCTCACGCCCGCCCCGCCCCGCCTGGCCCCGCCTGGCCCCGCCTGGCCCCGCCCGCCGGAGCAGGCCGCGGCGCCGCCCAAACCCTGGCGCCGGAGTCTCAGCCGCCGGACCAGAACCTGCCCCCGGGGCCGCCTGGGAAAACCCGGCGCGGACATAAAATTAAAGCGGACGGGCTGCGGAGGCGACTCCAGATTGGCCTGTGAACTTCAGACAGGCCACCTACCTACGCTGAGCTCCTGATTCTGAAAAATGGGGAAAATTATAACCAGAGGCCAAGTTGCTTACAAGGACTAAATGAGGTAATGATAGAAAATAATAATGGCACTTTATATATGCCAGGCTCTGTACTAGACTCTTATTTTTTGAATTGTATGAATGAAGGAACTGAAACACAAATAAGTGTCTTACTAAGGTCATACAGCTAATTATATAGCTGAATTAGAATCCAAGTCTGACTGTAAAAACTTTAACCATCTGCTAGTATATTGGAAAAGAAGACATTAAGTCATTCCCTCCCACAGCCAAAATCCGTTTGGAAGGGTGAAGCAAAAATGTATTTGCCTGGTGCCTGTCACACTTAGATTGTTTAACAAGGGAACGCTGGTACCTGTAGCACTCCTAGCTTCTCCCATTGTCCACTTAGCAAACTCCTCCTTCTTTCTCAGTACATAATTCAAGTATCACCTCCTTTGCAAAGTATCTTTTTCTCCCCCTCATGTCAGAGTTACACACTCTCCTTTATAACCTTTCTTCTCTACCTTGTGAAGTCATCACCCTAATGACAGTTTACACCTATCTATCCCTCTAGATTAAGAGCTCCTCAATGGCAAGAACTGTTTTCAATATATTTCTATATTGTCAGACCCTAGCATTACAGTGCATGCTCAGTAAAGGCCTTCGTTCCTGCCTATATTAAACATAACACATCCTACACCTTCTGATGCTGCCAACCTTCAGTTGGAATACCCAGTTACTTGAAATTCATCTTCAAAGTCTCAGAGTATATACCACCTACTTCAAGAAGCCTTCTAGGAACTCCACACCCCACCTCTAAGTTGTTCTGATATGACCGTTTTTATACTCTGCCTTATCTGTAAGCGTTAGTTGAGGGCTCGTCTCCACCTCACTGCACTGTAAAATCCTTGAGGACAAGGGGCTGACTCACTGCTTTATCTCCCTCATAGTTTAACCTACCACAGAGGCCTCAATAAATGTATTTGCCCGAATTGGTCTTAATTTCTTAGTCACGGTGGCTTCCCATGACAACAAACCACAACTCCATCAGGCCTACAACCATTACCATTATCATAGCAGTCCCCATGGTAGGAGGGACAACTGAATAAGACCCAGGATGGAGTTAGCCCCACCTAAGTTTTTAGACTATTGCCGCCACAAGCAAACCATTCCAGAAATTTCCCCAGGAACTCCTAATTCTACTCAGACTCCTTCTGGCAAAGGCCAGCTAACAAGAGCAAGCCATATAGGTCTGGTGAGTAACCACTTATTCAAGAGCATCTTCCTTGGCTTCTTTTTTGCTGTTAATCTCTTTAACTGAAGAGAGAATAAGAGATACTGTTTTACATTACTTCACTTTGGTACATTTATCAGCCATAACCACAACCAGTGTTTCTACTGGTGTTTTCTACTTTATATTAGCACATTTGAGCTTCACAACTCTGAAAGGAAGTAATCATCATACTCACTTTACAAATGAGGTAATGCAGGGTCACAGAGGCTAAGTGATTTGCCCAGGGTTATACAACTGATAGCCAAAGCAGCATAGTATAGTGAAATAAATAGGACTCGGACATTAGGAATATCCAGGTTCCAGTCCTGGCTCTCCCATTCACTAGTTGTATGCCCTTAGGGTTGTTGTGAGGATGAATGAGATAACATATACAAAAGAGCCTAAACTTGTAGCTACACAAATTATGAAATCTGAAAATCATGGAGCAAATCGCTTTGGGGAGTATAATTTCACTTGCTATTTAAGGGGACTCCTCCAAACTATATGAGATGTAAGATATTCCTCTCAGATGAATAAGGTGGAAACCCTGCCGTATAGTTTCCGGGAAAGGCAGTGCAGAGTAGCAAAGAGAATATTAAGAATCAGAGTGTGACCGCAGGCAAACCATTTAATCTCTCTGAGCTTCAGTTTCTCATACAGGAAAAGTAAGGAATTATTACTGTTATAACTTTTATATGATTTATATTAAGTCAAAAGTCACACCTTAGCCAGGCATGGTGGCACATGCCTGTAGTCCCAGCTACACAGGAGACTGAGGCAGTTGCACAGGGCATGAATTCAGCCTGGGCAACATAGAGAGACCCCATCTCTAATAAATAAATAACACCTTGTATGTATACAGTATTGCTTTTCACAGTTTATAAATGTTTTTATTTTATTTTTTTTTTTTGGGACAAGGTCTCACTCTGTCACCCAGGCTGGAGTGCAACGGTGCAATCTCGGCTCACTGCAACCTCTGCCTCCTGGGTTCAAGCAATTCTTGTGCCTCAGCCTCCTGAGTAGCTAGGATTACAGGCACCCGCCACTACACCAGCTAATTGTTTTTTTTTTCTAGTAGAGACAGGGTTTCACCATTTGGCCAGGCTGGTCTCGAACTCCTGACCTCAAGTGATCTGCCTGCCTCGGCTTCCCAAAGTGCTGGGATTACAGGCGTGAGCCACCACGCCTGGCCAAATGTTTAGAAGCACAACTTCTAATGTTCAGTAAGTACATTATAAAAGTTTGTTGAATTGAACTGAGTACAATCTCATATATAATTGTTATTTGGATCTTCACTTTATCCCCATAAGAAAATCAAGGAACAAATATTTTATAAATTTATTTTATAAATAGTTTCTATAAGTAAGAGCCATTGACAGCAGGCTTGGGTCTTGGTTAACAAAAAATAAAAAGAATCAGGTGCCCCAGCAAGGGAAGACTTGCTTAAAATCTTTATATGGGAATTGCCCCACGTCTCCTTCCAGACCACTAGTAATTTGTAGTGGCGGCTTTCTTCATTCGTAGGTTCCGGTTTAAATTAATGACATGTAATGGGAGATGGGAGCATGTCTATAGGGAAGAGAGTAATGGGCCAAATTCCCAAAAGAGGCCTAGAACTTCTGAGAGAGATGTTTTTTTGTTGTTGTTGTTTTGGTTTTTTTTTAATGACAAACCAATGACAATTTGCAAATATGTGTCCCAGATCTCATCAGAGCACTGGGTCATATCCCAAATCTGTTTTAGGAGAGGAAAAATGTAGCCAATCGAATATATGTTATAATCTAATTCATTATAACAAGAATGAGCTGCATGGAGCAGACAAGAAGAATTTATCTGTTTTTTTCTAGGACAACTTAATGTCTCTGGGTCACTAAGCCTCATTTTCCTCATGATTACATTGAAGATAATAATATCTACTTTGTACTGATGGTTTAAGGATTAGAGCTCATGTATAATGGCCTATAAAAGAGACTGGCCTAGAATAGATGTTCAATAAGTAGTAGCTATAAGATACCATTCTTCAAGATCACCATTTAACTCTCTACCCTTCAGGCAACCCTCCAACAACTAAGTTGGTTTGACAGATATATTAGTTACATGAATGGGGGTGCCAGACCAGACCAGGTGGCTCACACTTGTAATTTTAGCACTCTGGAAGGCTGAGGCAGGAGGATTGCATGAGCCCAGGAGTTCAAGACCAGCCTGGGCAACATAGTGAGACCTCGTCTCTAGTTTTTTAAAAATCAATCAAATAAAAATAAATAAATAAATAAATAAGAATGGGGGTGCTTTGAACAACTGACATATCCCTGTCATTGAAAAAGTAGATGTTCCCTAGGCAAATAAAGTTGTATCTGATGACTTAAATCTGAATACTAATAACCAACAATTGCTGTTTTCTTTTTTTGTTTTTTTTATTTATTCATTCATTTATTTATTTATTTATTTATTTTATTTGAGACAGTGTCTTGCTGTGTTGCCCAGGCTGGTCTTCAACTCCTGGGCTCAAGTCATCCTCCTGCCTCAGCCTCCCAAAGTGCTGGGATTATAGGTGTGAGCCACCGCACCCAGGCAAATTGCTGCTTTAATGTGCATTATTTCATTTATTCCTCAAAACAGCTCTACAAGGGTTATTTTTAATCTTTTTTTTTTTAACAGAAGAGGAATTTGTCCAAATTCATAATGACAAAGCTGGGAATTAATACACAATTACACACAGGTCTTCTGACTCAAATGCGCTTTTTCCTAGGGTGTGTTGCTGGTGTCCTGCAGACATTAATCACCACCCAAGAAGACTTGTTAAAATTTTGCCCTTGAACATGGGAAGCTGAAGATGAGGCTCTGGATTTATGATAGCCCTAAACCCAGGATGAGCCTAAAGAGAAGACCTTAAATCACAAACAGCTTTGTCACCAACCATCTTTCTATCCTACTCTAACTGCAACCCCCCTCCCCAACCCATCCTCAAAGGAAATCAAAACTACTTCTATTTTTCTTATTTTCCAGCTTTTAGAGGCAACTGTCATATCAACGCTTCATGAACACTGCATGTCTGTGATGTCAGCATCTAGAAAGTTGAGAAATGTGAAGTGATTGAAACTATAAAAAAAAAAAACTGAGGAACTCTCTGAATACACAAAGAGCCAGTTTATTTGCATGAGACTTTGAGAGATGGGCTTTCCATATAGATGGTGCTAAACTATATTTTAAAATCTTACTACAATTCTCATGGTAATCTGAAGCTCATGCTTCTAAGCTGCTGGTTTCATAAATATAGTCCATCATTGTTCGCGTTTGCCCAGGGCAGAAAGAATATGTGAGGCGGCACAATAACAACAATTGTGCTATGCAAATAACCATCCCTGTGCCAGGGACTGAGCCATGAAAAGAACAAGCAGTAAGAGATTTGTAAATGCCACACACACGCAGGGTGTGATAGAACAGTTCAAAATTGTCATCATTGCTAACTTTTCAAGGCAGTGGGATACCCTGGGAAGAAGTTGAGTTTAGGACTGGGAAGGCCCAGGTTGGTCCGGTTTTGGTCCTGCAGGTTCTTTGGTGACTTTGCAGAAGTCAGGAACTATACCAAGCCATGGTTTCCTCTCCTGTAAACTAAAAGTAATAATAATACCTCATGCTATTACAATGATTAAATGAAGGTTCATGTGAAAACCTGGCACACAGCAGAAACTAGATAAGCATTAGCTCCTTTTTCTTCCTACTGGAGAACATGTAGGGTTTAAGTAAACAGAACACAAAAATAGGAAATATTTTTAAAGGTTTTCAGTGGCCTTCTAAAGCCCACTTAATGGTTTTTTACATAAAATTTATTTAATCCATTAGTAATATTTATTGAGTACTACACAGTAAGAGAGATTATTATATTTATGTCCCCAAAGGCTATTGGCTTCTAGTGAGAAAGCAAACACTGTTTTGCCCTTGCCCTATTTCCTTCCTTTCCTCTCTATCCTTTATGAAGAGTCCTGGAAGCCATAAGAAACCAAAAGGAACACCATAGGAAAGAAACCTTGCACTCATGGCTGCAGATTCTTTCATCTGCAGGTTTCAAAGCATTTTCTCCATAGGTAATTACTAGCCCTGCTTACCATGTGTGAATGCTGAGACACCATCAAATTAAGAAGCTTGCCCTAAATCACAAGGCAAGTCAGAGGATGGGCTACAGACAGAACAAAGCTGTCCTGTTTGCCAGACTTGGGCTCTAAAGTAGGGCACATGAGAGTCAACAGAAGACTTCAAGTGATGAGGAAAAAAGTTTGAGGAATCTTGATTCCGAATCAGCGCAATAAAAAGAGCATGGGCTTCAGCGTCAAATTTGATTTCAAATCTCGGCTCAGCCCCATTTGACTGGTTGCCTGACCTTCGTCAAATTATAAACTAAGTCTAGTTTCCCTTTTTGTAAAATGAGGATATTCTTACTTCTAAGGGTTTCGGGGAAAGTTAAATTACGTAACTAGTGTGAGAGAGCTTGGTTCAGTATCTGTCACTTAGCAGGTGCTGATAATGTTGGTTTATGTCATTGGGAAAAGCTAATATATCTCCCCCACAAACACAAAATAACAAATAGACAACTCTTTCAGTCAAAGATTTTCAAAGCCATAATCACAGTTGTGTCTCAGTTTAAACCCACGACATCTCACATTATAGCACAAATAGAGGATGCCTTGTTCAGGCCTTCATCACTTTTCTTCCTTGATTCTGTGCTTTCTCCTATAGCCCAAGTCCAATCTATCAGAAAGTTCTGTCGGCTCCATCTCCAATATATATCCAAGATCCTAATTTCCAGGTGTGACCACTTTTTACTACCTCCACTACCATGGCCTTTCTCTTGGACCACTGCTAAAATTTCTTAACCAATATCCCCACTTCCATGATTTTGCCTATGTTCATTCTCCATATCATAAACTGAATGATCTATTTTTATTTATTTACATCACCCAGGCTGCAGTGCAGTGGCAGGATCATGGCTCACTGTAGCTTTGAACTCCTGGGCTTAAGCGATCCTCCTGCCTCAGCCTGAATGATTTTTTTTTTTTTTTTTTTTTGAGACAGCATCTCACTGTCACCTAGACTGGAGTGCAGTCATCCAATTTCAGCTCACAACAGCCTCCATCTCCCAGGCTTAGTTGATCCTCCTACCTCAGCCTCCGGAGTAACTGGGACTACAGGTTCACACCACCACACCCAGCTAATTTTTGTATTTTTTGTAGAGACAGGGTTTTGCCGTATTGCCCAGGCTGGTCTTAAACTCTTAGGCTTAAGCAATCCACCTGCCTTGGCCTCCCAAAGTGCTGGGATTACAGAGGTGAACCACTGCAGTCTGCCTGAATGATCTTTTTAAAACATAAACCAGATCTTATTATTTTCCTGGTTAAAACCCTACAGGGACTTCTCATCAAGCACCTGAACATGGCCTACCGTGCATAAAGTATGTGTCAGCAAAGCCCAGAAGAGCGAGATGTTTGGTGAAATGGAGCATGGTAGAGATGACAGAGAAAGAAACTAGCAGAGAAGGGTGGAAGGGGTGTTAGAAAATACCCAGAGGGACTCATGGCTGGACTACAAGAGGCTGAGAGAAATGTTTCTCTCTGGAGATTCTCTTTTTTGTAAAATGAGGATATTCTTACTTCTGAGGATTTTGGGGAAAGTTAAATGATGCAACTGGTATGAGAGAGCCTAGTTCAGTATCTGTCACTTAGCAGGTGGTGGTAGTTTGTTTATGTCATTGGGGAAAGTAGCTCAAGAGCGTCCCAAAACTAGCTCAAGAGATTCACAATCACCACTGGAAGCAAAGGAGATTCTTACTGTTTTCCATTGATGGCATTTTAAAATCTAGTGGCCTGGATTTTTTAAGCACCCAATCAGGAATCTATTTTACCCTTTTTTTAAAAAATTTATTTTTACTTTTATTTTTATTTTTTGAGACGGAGTCTCACTCTGTCACCAGGCTGGAGTGCAGTGGCGCAATCTCGGCTCACTGCAACCTCTGCCTCCCAGGTTCAAGCGATTCTCGTGCCTCAGCCTCCTGAGTAGCTGGGATTAGAGGCAAGTGCCACCACACCTGGCTAATTTTTTGTATTTTTAGTAGAGATGGGGTTTCACCAAGTTGGCCAGGATAGTCTTGATCTCCTGACCTCGTGATCTGCCCACCTCGGCCTCCCAAAGTGCTGGGATTACAGGCATGAGCCACCGCGCCTGGCCTATTTACCCTTTTAAAAGTAAGAATTATACGCTAGGACTCCTAACATCAGGACAATGGTTAAGAGGCTGGACTTTGGAATCAAATTTGACATTGAATCAAGGTCCTCCACCTGTAAGCTACAACACCATGGTCAAGTTATTAAAACTCTTTGACCCTCAGTTTCATGCAGACTACCATACAGAATGAGTAAAAGAATTAAATAGACAAAGATTATAAAGCACTTTGCATAGTATCTGAGACATGGGGAGTAAGTGCTCAGCAAATGGGGACTATCCGATAATGATGGTGATGATGATGATGATGGTGATTAAGAATTAGGTTATCTTTTTAAAAAATTTTTTTTAGATACAGGGACTCACTCTGCCGCCCAGGATGGAGTGCAGTCGTGCAATCATAGCTCACTGTAGATTCAAACTCCTGGGCTCAGGCAGTTACCCACCTCAGCCTCCTGAGCAGCTGAGATTACAGACACATGTCCCCATACCTGGATAATGTTTTTATTTTTTATAGAGACTGGGTCTCACTATGTTGCCCAGGCTGGTCTTGAATTCCTGGACTCAAGCAATCCTCCTGTCTCAGCCTCCCAAAATGCTGGGATTACAGATGTGAGTCACTGTGCCTGGGTGCCTGCCTGGGGTGAGATTTAAATTGGCCTTGTAAGCTAATAAAAAGTGAAGTCTATTCTGAGGGCAATGTGGAGTCATTGAAAGGTTCCCAGGAAGGAAAATAAAAATCCAAAATCATGTTATAGAAAGGTAACCAGCAGGGCACGATGGCTCATGCCTGTAGTCCCAGCACTTTGGGAGGCCAAGGCAAGTGGAGCAGTTGAGGTCAGGAGTTCAAGACCAGCCTGGCCAACATGGCAAAACCCCATCTCTACTAAAAATACAAAAAAAAAAAAATTAGCCAGGCACTGTGGCACACACCAGTAGGCCCAGCTACTTGGGAGGCTGAGGCACAAGAATCTCTTGAACCTAGGAGGCAGAGGCTGCAGTAAGCCAAGATCACACCACTGAGCTCTAGCCTGGGGGTGACAGAGCAAGACTCTGTCTCAAAAAAAAAAAAAAAAAAAACAAGAAAGGTAACTCTATTCAGCATTATACTGGAGTTTCCAGCCAGGGCAATTAGGCAAGAAAAAAATAAAAAACATCCATATTGAAAAAGAAGTAAAACTGGCCGGGCGCGGTGGCTCACGCTTGTAATCCCAGCACTTTGGGAGGCCGAGGCGGGCGGATCATGAGGTCAGGAGATCGAGACCACGGTGAAACCCCGTCTCTACTAAAAATACAAAAAATTAGCCGGGCGTGGTGGCGGGCGCCTGTAGTCCCAGCTACTCGGAGAGGCTGAGGCAGGAGAATGGCCTGAACCCGGGAGGCGGAGCTTGCAGTGAGCCGAGATCGCGCCACTGCACTCCAGCCTGGGCGACAGAGCGAGACTCCGTCTCAAAAAAAAAAAAAAAAAAAGAAAAAGAAGTAAAACTATATTTGCAGATGAGATGATCTTGTATATATAGAAAATCCTAAAGAAACAAACAAAAATCTATTGGAATAAATGAGTTCAGCAAAGTTGCAAGATACAACATTAATATACAAAAATCAATTGTATTTCTATACACTAGCAATGAATAATCTGAAAATGATAGCCAGGTATGGTGGCTCATGCCTGTAAGTCCCAGCTACCTGGGAGGCTGAGGCAGGAGAATTGCTTGAGCCCAGAAGGTGGAGGTTGCAGTGAGTCAAGATCCCGCCACCGCACTCCAGCCTGGGTGACAGAGTGAGACTCTGTCTCGGGGAAAAAAAGAAAACTGAAAATGAAATTAAAAAATCAATTCCAGCCCAGCACAGTGGCTCACCTCTGTAACCCCAGCACTTTGGGAGGTCAAGTTGGGTTGATCGCTTGAGGTCAGGAGTTTGAGACCAGCCTGGGCAACATGGTGAAACCCTGTCTCTGCAAAAAAAATGCAAAAATTAGCTAGGCATGGTGGAGTACACCCATAGTCCCAGCTCCTCAGGGGGCTGACGTGGGACAGTCACTTCAGCCCTCCAGGGCAGAGGTTACAGTGACCCCAGATTGCGCCACTGCACTCCAGCCTGGGTGACAGAACGAGACTGTCTCAAAAATAAAGAATAAAAAATATCAGTTCCATTTACAATAACATCAAAAGGAAAAAATACTTAAGAATAAATTTAATAGAAGTACAAGATTTGCAAATAAAAACTACAAAATATCATTGAAAGAAAGTAAAGAAGACCTAAACAAATGGAAAGACTTCTCATGTTCATGAATTGGAAGACTTAAGGTTGTTGATATGGTAATACTCCCCAAATTGATCTACTGATTCAGTGCAATCCCTATTAGAATACCAGTTGGCTTCTTTGTATAAATTGACAAGCTGATTCTAAAATTCATATGGAATTTCCAGTAACTCAGAATAGCCAAATAATCTTAAAAATGAAGAACAAAGTTGGAAGACTCATGCTTCCTGAATTTTTTTTTTTTTCTTTTGAGACAGAGTCTCGCTGTATTGCCCAGGTTGGAGTGCAGTGGCGCGATCTCGGCTCACTGCAAGCTCTGCCTCCTGGGTTTGCCATTCTCCTGCCTCAGCCTCCCGAGTAGCTGGGACTACAGATGGCTGCCACCACGCCTGGCTAATTTTTTGTTTTTGTATTTTTAGTAGAGACAGGGTTTCACTGTGTTAGCCAGGATCGTCTTGATCTCCCAACCTCATGATCTGCCCGCCTTGGCCTCCCAAAGTGCTGAGATTACAGGCTCCTGATTTTAATCTTACTACAAAGGTATAGTAGTCAAGATAGCATGGTACTGGTATAAAGAGAGACATATAAACCAATGGAATGTAATTGAGAGTTCAAAACTAACTCTATACATTAATAGTCAATTGATTTTCAGCAAGGGTATGAAGATAATTCAATGGTGGAAAGAATAGTCTTTTCAACAGATGGTACTGGGACAACTACATATTCACATGCAAAAGGATGAAGTTGGACCCCTACCTCATATCAGATGCCAAAACTAGCTCAAAATGGATCCTTGACCTAATTGTAAAACTACAAAATTCTTAGAAGAATCTAAGAGTTGCTTAAGTATAAAACTCTAAGAAGAGGCCAGGTGCGGTGGCTCACGCCTGTAATCCCGGCACTTTGGGAGGTGGAGGTGGGTGAATCCCTAGGTCAGGAGATCGAGAGCATCCTGGCTAACACGGTGAAACCCGTGTCTACTAAAAATACAGAAAAATTAGCCGGGCGTGGAGGCGGGCACCTGTAGTCCCAGCTACTCGGAGAGGCTGAGGCAGGAGAATGGCATGAACCTGGGAGGCAGAGCTTGCAGTGAGCCGAGATCACGCCACTGCACTCCAGCCTGGGTGACAGAGTGAGACTCTGTCTCAAAAAAAAAGAAAAAACCTCTAAGAAGAAAACATAGATGTAAACCATCTTTATTAGATGAGGCGATGATTTCTTAGATATAACACCAAAGCAGAGCAACAAAAGAAAAATTAGATAAACTGGATGTCATCAAAACTTCTGTACTTCGAAGGACACCATCAAGAAAGTGAAAAGACAATCCAAGGAATGGGAGAAAATATTTGCAAATCGTATACCTGACAAGTGAATTCTAACTAGAATATATAAAGAACCCTTACAACTCAACAAGAAAAAGACAAATAAACCAGGCACGGTGGCTCACACCTGTAATCCCAGCACTTCGGGAGGCTGAGGCTGGAGAATTCCTTGAAGCCAAGGAGTTCAAGACCAGCCTGAACAACATATCAAGACCATCTCTTAAAAAAAAAAAAATTAACCAGGCATGGTGAGCCCAAGAATTTGAGGCTGCAGTGAGCTATGATTGTGTCACTGCACTCCAGCCTGGGTGACAGACTGAGACCCTGTCTGTAAAAAGAATTAAAATTATGGCCTGGCACAGTGGCTGACACCTGTAATCCCAGTACTTTGGGAGGCCGAGGCAGGCGGATCACTTGAGGTCAGTTTGAGACCAGCCTGGCCAACATGGTGAAACCTTGCCTCTACTAAACATATCAAAATGCCTGGAATCCCAGCTGCTCGGAAGGCTGACGCAGGAGAATCGTTTGAACCCGGGAGGCCAAGGCTGCAGTGAGCCGAGATCAGGCCACTGTACTCCAGCCTGGGCGACAGAGCAAGACTCCATTGCAAAAAAGAAAAAAATAGGGCCAGGTGCGGTGGCTCACACCTGTAATCCCAGCCCTTTGGGAGGCCGAGACAGGCAGATCACCTGAGGTCAGGAGTTCAAGAGCAGCCTGACCAACATGGTGAAAACCTGCCTCTACTATAAATACAAAAGAACTAGATGAGTGTGGTGGTGCGTGTGCCTGTAATCCCAGCTACTTGGGAGGCTGAGGCAGGAGAATCACTGGAACCTGCGAGGCAGAGGTTGCAGTGAGCCAAGATCACGCCACTGCACTCCATCCTGGTGACAGAGCAAGACTCTGTCTAAAAATAAATACATACATACATACATACATACATACATACATTTAAAGAAAAATATTATTTGGACTATTGTGGGGAAATAAACTGTAGATCAACAAGGGCAGAAATTGATAAAACAAATATAAGATTATTGCAATAATCCAGATATGATGATGGCTTGGTGGTGAGAGGTGGTAAGAAGTGGTCAGATTCTGTATATATTGAAGGTAGAGCACACCAGATTTGCTAAAGGATTAAGGATGAGGTATGAGAGGAAGAAAAGGGTCACAGATGATGCCAGGGATTTTGCCTGAGCAACTGGATTAATGAAATTGTTTTTTACTGAGATGAGTAAGACTATGGAAGAAGCCAATTTAGAGAGAATATCAGGAATTTGGCCTTTGACTAAATTTGATACACTTTTAGATATCCAAGTTGAAATGTCAAGGATGCGGTTGGAATAAGAGTCTGAAGTTCAGGGGAGAGGCCTGGGTTGGTGATATAAATTTGAGTGTCATTAGCATATGGAGGCATTTAAAGCCATGAGATTGGGTGAGACTGTCTGTGCATCAGAGTGTCTATAATAGAACCCAAGAAGTCCAACTACCAAGCCCTGGGCCATTCCAATGTTAGGACTCAGGGAAATGAAGAGGAACTAGTAAAGGGGACCAAAGAAAGAGCAAGTGAGCTTAGAGGAAAACCAGGAGAGTATGATGTCTGTCCTTGAGCCAAATGAGCAACGTGTTTCAGGAAGGAACAAGGAAGGAAGGAGTGAGAAAGCATGTCAAATCTTATCAAAGAGCTAGTTAGATGAGGATTGCAATTAATATCCAGAGTTAGCAACGTGGAAGTCTTTGGTGACCTTGGTAATCGTTTCAGGGGAAGGAGAAAGAAAAGTATAATTAGAGGAGGCTTGAGAGAGAATGAAAAGAGAGGACTTGGAGTCAAGAAAAACAGATAATTCTCTAGAAATGTTTAGCTGAAATGAAGAGCAGAGAAATGGTGTGATACCTAGTAAGGGATACAGAATCAAGAGAGATTTCTTTTCTTAAGGTGAGCAATAACGCGGCATTTTTAAAAAAGTGAATGGAATCATCTGGTAGAAGAGGAAACACTGATGATACAAGCAAGAGAGGGAATTGCTGGAGTGCAGGGGAAAGAACTGGCTTTGAGAATACCGAAGAGGGCTGAGTATGTGGGCATGGATGCAGGTGGATGGGTTATCTGCTAAGAGGGAGGGAAAAGGAGAGGATATGAAAAGTTTGAAAAAAGTTATGAAATAAGCATTTAGGAAAAGTGGATGGACTTGAAAAGGTAGTATGATTCCCAGGTAGCATTAAAAGCCCACTTGAGGTCAGTGGCGATGAATTTTAAGAGTCCAGTTGACACAGTTGTGGGTTTTTCTTCATCCACTTTCCCAAAGGCAGACAGTAGGTAGAGTTAGATTGTTCAGGGTAGGGATCTTGTGAAGCAAAATGAGAATGCAAGAGGAGGCAAGAGGGAAGAGGACCTATCAAGGGAGTGATTTTAACATTGGACCTTGGAATCTAGGTGGGTTAAAAGGGAAGTGAGGACACAAGATAGGTGAGGAATGGTGAAGAGATACTAGCATCACTGGATTGTAAGGCCCAGGGAGGGATCAGAGAAGTGTTGGAGTCAGGGTGTTGGAAGGAGTGAGCTGAAAAACAGGAGATTTAGCAAGATAAGTAAGATTATTGGTAGATTATTATCAATAATTGGTAATTATTAATTGGTAATTAATAAATGGTAGATAATTATTAATAACTGGAAGCAACCTCTAAAAAAATCATAATATTAAGATGCAGTTCATGCCCTCTAAGTGCTCACTCTGTGATGGGAAAGACAAGACAGAATGAAATAAATATTAAAGAGAAGTACATGCTGCCGGGTGCAGTGGCTCACGCCTGTAATCCTAGTACTTTGGAAGGCTGAGGTGGGCAGATTGCCTGAGCTCAGGAGTTCAAGACCAGCCTGGGCAACATGGTGAAACCACATCTCTACTAAAAAAAATACAAAAAATTAGCTGGTCATGGCGGTGCATACCTGTAGTCCCAGCTACTCTGGAGGCTGAGGCAGGAGAATCACTTGAATCCAGGAGGCGGAGGTTGCGGTAAGTGGAAATCGCACCACTGCACTCCAGCCTGGGCAACAGAGCAAGACTCTGTCTCAAAAAAAAAAAAAAAAAAAAAAAAAAAGAAAGAAAGAAAAAGAAAAAAAGAAAAGAAAAAAAAAAGAGGGAAGTACATGAAATGGCTGTGGGAGCCAAAAGGAAGCTAGCTGCAAGTAAACGTGAGGGTCAGATCGAGGAAAGCCTCCAAAGCAGGTGGCATTTGAATCAAGCCTCAAAATGGAGCAAATGCAGCACATGGCCTGAATAAATGTTCACAGTTATACCATTGCAGTGAGTGCTCAGAAAAGAGAGGTTGGAGTGCAGGGTGGGAGCTATGGCAGGACATGAGACTAGAAAATTATTTGGAAGAGGCAAGGGATTTTTGAATGCCAGGCTAATGCCTGGGCATTTTCTTTTCTTTTCTTTTTTTTGCAGAGGAATAGATAATAATGAGGTTAGGGGTTAGAGGTTATTATTCTAAATAATTGATGCTGACTGGGCGTGGTGGCTCACGCCTGTAATCCCAGCACTTTGGGAGCCCGAGGCAGGTGGATCATGAGGTCAAGGGTTCGAGGCTAGCCTGACCAACATGGTGAAACCCCATCTCTACTAAAAATATAAAAACTAGCCGGGAGTGGTGGCACATGCTGTAGTTCCAGCTTCTCGGGAGGCTGAGGCACAAGAATCACTTGAACCTGGGAGGAGGAGTTTGCAGTGAGCTGAGATAGCGCCACTGCACTCCAGCCTGGGCGATAGAGCGAGACTCCATCTCAAAAAAAAAAAAATGCTCCCGGTTGTTTATCATGTTATGAAGTCATACTGGTTTTTTTGTTTTGAATAGTCTAGTAATTTTATTCTCCATCATGTCCTTAAGTTATATTAGGGAAGTTTTATGCTTTGGATTTTCTGATTGTCCTTTTAAGATCATCTCCCCTCTATGGCAATGATAATGTTGTTTCTTTCCAAATAATGTTCTGTCACATGCTCATTCACTTTTTCTTCCAAATGGCCTTCAACTTCATCCCCTAATGTTGGTAGGAAAGTCTAAGATCCCTCAGCAATCTGAAGCTCCTCTCAGAAAGAGGTGAGGAGCGGGCTGGATAGGATCAGTACTATGCTGTCCAGGGCATTCAGACCCATTGAAGTGGATAAGAATTAAAGGTGAACAGTCAGATCCTCCCAGGGAGAGGAAGCCACAAGAGACACAGCCTCACAACTGTGTTGTCACAGTGTTTTCAGAACTCAGTGCCAATACCAATGATGGGGCTAAGCTTTTTGCAAGTGACGTTTATTATGTCATTTGAAAATATCAGAATCTCTGTCTTCACAGGCTAACCAGATAAGTATTGAAACCATTAATTTCTCTACCATGTCACTGTGGCTTTGGGCAAGCCCCTTCCCTCCCCTGGACCCAGGGTCCTGCCTATAAAACGAAGGGGCTCTATTCACCCTCCTGTAGGATCCCTTTCAATTCTGACAGGCTCTAATTTTTCTGTTATCAGTTATTCTTTATTAAACTTACAATGTGCCAGCTTTTTTCAAGATGTGAGACCCTCTCATCCTCTTACTCCTCTCCTCAACCCCCTGTTATGACTTATGTTGGGCCTTTCTTGTTTAAAACATTTGGAAAAAGTGGTGTGTTCACAAGACCTTTATTTGCCCTAAGACATTTGAGAGAAAATCATGTGAAGGCCTTTGTTTTGTTCCAGCAGCCAAAACAATAAAACCACCAGAATCGCGTGCAGCATCATTTTCTACTGCCCTCAAGTGGTGGTGGCTCAAATGTCTTTTCCTGGTTGCAGTTTAAGGAATAAAACGTGTTTTCAGACGAGCTCTAGGCATCTAGGAGAGGGTAGGAGAGTCATAGAGTCACTAAGGGCCTGAGGTGGAAAGGCCCTTACAGGATGTCTGATCTAAGTCCCTCGTCTTGAAGAGGAGAGACTGAAGTCCACCTTGGTTCTCTGATCGGTGAACAAATCTAGTTTCTTCTATCTTTAAAGAGCTATTTTATGACGCTGACTCTATTTCTGGCTCCATTTCTCTGATCCCATTCACAGCGAAATTTTCTAAAGAGTTATCTCCATACTGTTTCTATTTCTTCATCTATGCTTTATTATTATTATTACTTTTTATATATTTTTTAAAAACAAAATAATAATCTCACTCTGTCACTCAGGCTGGATTGCATTGGGCTGATGTTGGCTCATTTCAGCCTCTGCCTATGGGTTCAAGTGATTCTCCTGCCTCAGCCTCCCAAGTAGCAGGGACTACAGGAGGACGCCACCAAACCTGGCTAATTTTTGTATTTTTAGTAGAGACAGGGTTTCACCATGTTGGCCAGGCTGGTCTCGAACTCCTGACCTCAAATGTTAACCCCCCCCCTGCAGGACTTGTCTCCCAAAGTGCTGGGATTACAGGCATGAACCACCGTGCCCGGCCTTACACTTTATTTTTTAACTTTTTACTTTGAAATAATCTCAAACTTGCAGAAGAGCTGCAGAAATATTACAAAGAATTCCCAGATGCCCCAGAAGTTCCCATGTGTGGCCATATGCCTACATGCATATACATGGATATGTATATTTTTTCCTGAGCCATTTGAATTGCAGTAGTTACCCCTAATACCTTAAATATTTCAGTGTGTATTTTCTGAGAACAAGGACATTCTCTTACATACCTACATACCCACTCAGTATGACAATCAAATCCAGAAATTTTAAATCGACATAGTGCTTATATACAGTCCATATTCAAATTTCACTAATTGGCCTGATAATGTCCTATATAGCAGTATTTTCCCCCATCCAGGTTCTGATCCAGCACCTGATCCAGGTAATGCATTATACTTAACTGTCATGACTTTTAAAAAGGTTTTTTTTCTTTTAATTATTATTTTTTAGAAACAGAATCGCTCTCTGTCACCCAGGCTGGAGGGCAGTGGTTCAATTACAGCTCACTTACAACCTTGAATTCCTGGGCTCAAGCGATCCTCCCACCCCTGCTTCCATACTAGCTAGCTAGTACCGCAGGCATGCACCGCTATGCCCGGCTAATTTTTTAAAAAATTATTTTTGTAGAGGCGGGGTCTCGTTATGTTGCCCAGACTGGTCTGTAATTCCTAGCCTCAAAGTGATCCTCCTGTCTCTGCTTCCTAAAATGCTGGAATTTCAGGTGTGAGCCACCACACCTAGCCTGTTATAACTCCTTAGTCTCTAATATAGAATAGTTCCCCAGTCTTTCACTATTATTCATGATATTCACATTTTTAAAGAGTACTGGCCAGGTGTTCTGTAGTGTCTCCCCCTGTTTGGCTTTGTCTCATGTTTTCTCGTGAAGGGATTTACATGTTTTTCCAGGCAGAAATACTAGTTATGTGATGTTGTGTCCTTCTCAGTGCATCATATGGGGAGAAACATGGTGTCACTTGGTCCCATTATTGATGGTGTTCACTTTGATCAGCGGATTAAGGTGGTATCTACCAGATTTCTTCACTGTAGAGTATTTTTTCCTATGTAAGTAATGGTAATCTGTAGAGAGGGACTTTGAAACTATGTAAATATCCTGTTCGTCTTCAAACTTTTGCCCAATGGTTTCAACACTCATTGATAATTCTTGTCTGAATCAATTACTGTGATAGTTGCAAACTGGTGATTTTCTACTTCTATCATTCCATCTACATTTTTTAGTTGGCATTCTACTGTAAGCAAGAACACAGAGAGAATTTCCTTCTTTCTAATTATTATCATGAGTATAAACTAATGTATTCTTAATTTAATGAGTTATAAACCATTACCCTTATTATTTTTTAAATGTTCAACTTGTCCCAGGTTTGGCCAATGAGAGCCTCTTCAAACTAGCTCCTGTGTCCTTTTGACATGTCTTCATCACTTTTTTTTAACACCTCCTTGCTTTCTGGCATAATAAGATGTTCCAGGCTTATCTTGTACTTTCACTGCCTAGTCCTGAAAATGAGCCATTTCTCCAAAGAGCTACTCTTTAGTGGGGAATGGTATTTAGAAACCAAGATTTGGGCATCAGATGTGCTCATTCCTATCGGAGTGTAATTGCTTCTAGGCCATTTTAGTAAACAGAGCCAAAGGAGAAAAATAGCAACCTAATTTTCTTTAATTATTATTATAATTTTTTTTCTTTTCTTTTTTTTTTTTATTATACTTTAGGGTTTTAGGGTACATGTGCACAATGTGCAGGTTTGTTACATATGTATCCATGTGCCATGTTGATTTCCTGCACCCATTAACTCGTCATTTAGCATTAGGTGTATCTCCTAATGCTGTCCCTCCCCCCTCCCTGCACCCCACAACAGTCCCCGGAGTGTGATGTTCCCCTTCCTGTGTCCATGATATTATAATTATTTTTAACAGAGACAAGGTCTCACTCTGTTTCCCAGGCTGGAGTGCAGTGATGCTATCATAGCTCACTGCAGATTTGAACTCCTGGGATCAAGTAATCCCTTCACCTCAGCCTCTGGAATAGGCTAGGACTACAGGCCACTACACTCAGCTAATATTTTTAAATTCTGTATAGAGATGGGATCTCACTATGTTGCCTAGACTGGTCTCGACCTCCTGGCCTCAAGCAAACCTCCTACCTTGGCCTCCCAAAGTGCTAGGATTACAAGCATGAGCCACTGTACCCAGCCCCGTTCAACCATTTTAAATTAAGAATTCGTTACTGATACTTTAATTCCAGTTTAACACCACAGGGTTCTTTCTCCTATTCCTCATTTGCATCTCCCTTTTCCCACAGTAAGAACTCTGGCTCTCAACAACATCAATGTCTTTATTCATTTATTTAAAATTATGATATAGGCCGGGCATAGTGGCTCATGCCTGTAATCCCAGCACTTTGGGAGGCCAAGGCGGGCAAATCACTTGAGGTCAGGAATTTGAGACCAGCCTGGCCAACATGGCAAAACCTCATCTCTACTAAAAAATACAAAAATTAGCCAGGCATGGTGGTGCATGCCTGTAATCCCAGCTACTAGGGAGACTAAGGCAGGAGAATCGCTTGAACCTGGGAGGCAGAGGTTGCAGCGAGCCAAGATCGCACCACTGCACTCCAGCCTGGGTGACAGAACATGACTCCATCTCAAAAATAAATAAATAAATAAATAAATAAATAAATAAATAAACAAGATATAAACAAAATAGAATTGCTACATCCATTCTGCTAACAAAAACAATCTACTAAACAGGGTTCAAGATTTGTTTGCAGTTTTGTTCTGTTTTTAGACAAAAGGTGTATATTCAAGTACTGTTTTCCAAAGTATTTGGATTCATTTTTTTTCCTTCAGAGTGATTATATTACTTATTTAAATATAGTTTGGTTCACCTGTTTCTGTTTATATTCAGTTTTAAGATCCCTTCCATTCTTGTTTATTTAATTCCATTTTTAAATATGTAAAGGTAAACATTGTCACAAAATAAAAATCTATACAAAAAGCATATAGAATGCTTCACAGATGTGTCATCCTTGTGTAGGAGTCAAGCCAATTTTCTCTGTATTGTTCCATTTTTTTTGTAAATATGCTGTCAAAGCAAGCACACCTCTAATTCATTCTTCAACTTATTTAATTCTTACTTAGACCACCCGCTTCACTGATCCTACTCCTGCCAAGATCATCAGTGACCAATATTTTCCTTAGTCTTATTTGACCTTTCCACCAGCTGACCTCTCCAATTTTCTTGAAACCCTCTCGTCTCTTGGTTTTTGTGATACCACATTCTTCTGATTTACTCTCTCTTCGCAGGTCTGTCCTCACTTTCCTTGTCTATTCCACCACCCTAAAATCTTTTGGACTCTTCTTGGCTCCCTTCACTTCTCTCTGCAGACTCTCTTCCTAGATGATCTCAACTATTTCTGTGTCTTCAAATGCTGATCATGCTAATGACTTCCAAATTTACATCTTTATCCCAGACCTCTCTTCTGGTCTCCAAAATGTATAGCCAACTGTCTAATAGGCATCCACTTGGATGTCTTAATACATCTCAGGTTTAACATGTCTAAAATAGAACTCCTAATTTCCTTGCCAAACCTACTTCGCCTTGGCTCTTAATCTCTGTAAATGTCACTTCCATCCCGCTGGTTACTCTAGCCAGAAACCTAGAAGTTATTCTTGATTCTTCCATTTTCCTCAACCCCCATGTCCAATCCATCTGCAAAATATGAAAATTTTACCTCCAAAATTGTGTCAAATTAGTCCATTTCTCTCTGTGTCTACCACCATCACTTCGCTCATCATCTCTTACCCAGGCTACTCATAAGCCTCATAACTGGCCTCCCCTCACCTATTCTTTACCCTCTTCCTTTTATGCCCCCACATTCATTCTCCATGCAACAGCTACAATGACCTTTCTAAAAACAAAATAATAATACGAGCTTACATTTATTAGTGTCTATTATGTGCCAGGAACTGTTTTACATATATCTAATCTATACAACAACTCCATGAAGTAAAACCCAAACCTACCTCAATTTTACAGATAAGGAAACTAGGGCAGAGAGAGATTAAGAAATTTGCCCAAGGTCACACAGCCTTAGGCACACAGCCAGTAAATGGTAGAACTTAGGTTTGAACCCAGGTTGACTGCTTAGCCTTCAAGCTTATCTGCCACACTATGCTAGATCATGTCACTACCTAGCATCAAATATTTGATGGCTTCTCACTACACTGGAACTAAATTCCCAACTCCTTACCAAGACCTATAGAGGCCTGTGTGACCTATCGTCTGCCTATATCTCCCAACTCATCTCATGCTTCCTTTTCCTTTGCTCCATCCACATGGCTTTCACACCCCAACCCCCATCGTCTTCCTTGAACATGATAAGCTCTTTCCTGCCAGCAGGCTTTAAACATCCTCTATCTCAAGTATTCTTCTTTTTTCCTTTTAAATCCCCTATTCTGAGAAATCTCAAATACTGTTTTCTCTGATCTTCACACAGCTGGATCCTTCTCATTCTTCAGGTGTCATTTTAATTTTCTGTCCAGAGAGACTCTCCCTCCCATTGCTTTTTTAAATTATTATTTTAAAATGTTTTTTTAAAGCTGGACACCATTAATTAGAATCATGCTATTTCTTAAGTAGGTCCCTCCCTACTCCTGCCAAGATCATCAGTGACCCTCCCTGATATGTTCCATCTTGGCCCCATATTTGTTTTCTTCTTAGCCTTTAAAACAATTTGTTAGCCGGGTGCGGTGGCTCATGCTTGTAATCCCAGCACTTTAGGAGGCCGAGGTGGGCGGATCACGAGGTCAAGAGAGCAAGACCATCCTGGCCAACATTGTGAAACCCCGTCTCTACCAAAAAAAAAAATTAGCTGGGCGTGGTGGCGCATGCCTGCAGTCCCAGCTACTCAGGAGGCTGAGGCAGGAGAATCACTTGAACCCGGCAGGCAGAGGTTGCAGTGGGCCAAGATAGCACTACTGCACTCCAGCCTGGCGACAGAGCGAGACTCTGTCTCAAAAAAAAAAAAAAAAAAATTTTTGTTGGCCAGGTGTGGTGGCTCACACCTGTAATCTGGCACTTTGGGAGGTCGAGGTGGGCAAATCACTTGAGGTCAGGAATTCCAGACCAGCCTGGCCAACAAGGTGAAACCCTGTCTCTACTAAAATTACAAAAATTAGCCAGGTGTGGTGGTGGGCGTCTGTAATCCCAGCTACTTGGGAGGCTGAGGCAGGAGAATTGCTTGAACCTGGGAGGTGGAGGCTGCAGTCAGCCAAGATAGCACCACTGCACTCCAGCCTAGGCAACGGAATGAGACTCCATCTCAAAAAAAAAAACAAAAAAAAAACAAAACAAAAATTCCCCAGGCGTGGCACGCACCTGCAATCCCAGCTATTCAGGAGGCTGAGGCAGGAGAATCTCTTGAACCTGAGAGGCAGAGGTTGCAGTGAGCCAAGATCATGCTATTGCACTCCAGCCTGGTCAACAGAGTGAGACTCTGTCTCAAAAAAAAAAAAATTGTAATTATTTATGTGTTTGTTTGCTTGTTTGTCTCTCTTCCCCACTAAAATTAAGTGCTGTGAAGGCAGAGGCTGTGTTTTAGTCACTTTATGTTCAGAGCCAAACACAGTTTCCAGCTCGTAGAAGGAACTCTAGAAATATCTGTTGTCTATCCATATATTATCTTTTCTACTTCATAGATCTGTTCATTCATAATTTCTGCTTCTTTATCCCTTTGGTTTGTCATCATCTACACTCCCTCTCCTCCCACACATACCCCTACTCAACCTCATGGCCTCTCTCTTTACATCCTGTTAGTCATAGTTTTTATTGCTGCTAATTGCCTCAATCACCTCATGCTGCCTGATTCAAATTCCTGAGAGAGAAATATTGATTTGTCCAACTCATATTTCAGGAGCCAAGACACATTTGTAGGTCATTGGCAAGCCCATGGGTTGCTTGCCTTTGGGCCATACTCCCAGTCTTAGTCCAGACAGCTGTATTAGAGAAGGGTGTGGGTGGGGACGGTCAGCATAGTGCTGCCTTTCTGCAAGGATGAGTATGTAGCAGGCTTGGTGACTGATATTTGAGCACAAGTTGTTGCAGCAGAAGCAACAAATAGTTAACCAGGCCTCACTTAAGGGCTGGGCTTCCCAGTAGTTGCTCTCTAGGAGGAAGGTCTCAGGTTATGGTCGAGTCCAGTTTACTCTCCCTCTGGGGAGAATAGTAAACACAAATTGAAAGCACCCACATTTACACAGCTTTTTTTTAAATTTTTTGAGACAGAGTCTGGCTCTGTCACCCAGGCTGAAGTGCAGTGGCATGATCTCAGGTCACTTCAACCTCCATCTCCCAGGCTCAAGCCATCCTCCCACCTCAGCCTCTTGAGTATCTGGGACTACAGGCATGTGTCACCATGCCCAGCTAGTTTTTGAATTTTTAGTAGAGATGGGGTTTCACCATGTTGCCCAGGCTGGTCTCGAACTCCTGAGCTCAAAGCAGTCCATCCACCTTGGCCTCCCAAAGTGCTAGGATTACAGGCTTAAACCACTGCACCTGGCATATACAGCCTTTCTAAAATTGCAAAAATAGCATTTTTATCCATCTGCATTTATACCTCCAGTGAGGTAAAGAATAGTTTCCATTTAACAAATAATAAAACTGAGGCTGGGAAGGTAGAGTGCTATGCCTAAGATCCCACACACACTGAATAAGAGTCATCATTACATCCCAGATCTCTAGACTCCCATGCAAGGTTTCCTTTCACTATACATATCTTGTTGCCCTCATTTCCTACCTGGGACTTTAATCTTGAATCACAGCTCAAGGGATTTTTAAGGGCAACCATTTGAATGGCCAGTGAAAAGTTCTAAAACAGCTTGATGATAATTGAAGTTTCCTATAAGGCAGCACTCGATAGGTAGATTCTATGGGCTCTGGGCTCCCAGTATAATTATCAAGTGTCTAAGAATTTATGGAGTAATTACCATGTGCCAGGCACTCTACTTTACACATACTGTCTCAATTCAACCTCACAACATGCATGTAAGGTATATGTTATTATAATCCCAACTTTACAGATGAGGACACTGAAGCTTAAGAAAGTAGGTCACTGGACCAAAGTTCAAAATCTAGTAAATGCAGTGCTGGAATCCTAACTCAGGTCTGTCTGACTCCAAAGCCCACCTCCGTTTTCATGATCAGCTTGATTTTGTCGCTTGATTTTGTCACTTGATTTATGTGAACTTCCACTTCCTTATCGGTAAAATGGGGATATCAGGGCCTAATTCATGGGATTATTGTAGGTTTATGAACAATCACATAGAGGGAAAACCTATCTCAGTAAACAGAGCAGATACACATTATCTTTCAGTTTAGTCTGAAACTAAATCCTTCATGTGTGAAAAGAAGCAGAATTATCAACTCCAGGTGCCTATAAGAAACAGGATTTTTCTTGTGAGACTGTAATCCTGGGGCAAGGATTCCTGGTCCAAATTCTGAAAACATAAGGCCTGGAGAGAAATAACCGTTTCTCCAAGGAAACAGATCAATTTATTGGATCTCAGAGATGAGAAAGAACTTGCACTTAAACTAGTCATAATGCATCAGAGTGGAAATTAGTAAATGCTCAATAAAGAGATTTGAATTTGTGTCTGATAAACTTGAGATCTTCTCCTAGGCCAAGGCCTTTTGCATATAATCTTAATCCTACCACAACTCTAAGAGGCAGGTCTTCTCACAACCTCCATTTTTCAGGCAAGTACTTTGAGGCTCAGGGGGTTTTTTTTTTTTTTTTTTTTTGAGATGGAGTCTCACTCTGGCCCCCAGGCTGGAGTGCAGTGGTGCGATCGCAGCTCACTGCAACCTCCACCTCCTGGGTTCAGTCTATTCTCCTGCCTCAGCCTCCCAGGTAGCTGGGACTACAGGCACGTGCCACCATGCTCGGCTAATTTTTTGTATTTTTAGTAGAGATGGGATTTCACCGTGTTAGCCAGGATGGTCTCAATCTCCTGACCTCGTGATCCGCCCGCCTCAGCCCAAAGTGCTGGGATTACAGGCGTGCCACAGCGCCCGGCCTCAACTTTGAGGCTCAGAGAGTTTAAGTGACCTGGCAAAAGTCACACATCTAACTCAAAGCAGAGAAGAAACTGGAGCCAAGCTTTCAGCTGTGTGCAGTCTGGCCAGTCTGCTAGTAAGTTAGCTGCCTCAGGACTGTAGACCTCTTTGGATGGAAACTGACTCCTAGGTCAAACATAGTGCTGACATCATGCTCACTCATTATTCTCAAGAAATGAAAATGAATTCTACGTGCATCAGCACACTTTAGGGAGAATGCTGGCTAGGACAATACTTCCCTTGCAGCATTATAGATAAATACCAACACCTAAACAAATGTCAATAATACCATGTGATGAATGCAAGAGTGAGAATAATGACTAAACTTTGCATAGCACTTGATGATTCACAAGGAACATTCATATCTGTTACCCAATTTGCTGTTTATATCACCCCTTGGAAATAGGTATTATCATTGCCATTTCACAGATGAAGAAGCTGAGACTCAAGGGAGTTTATTTCATATGAGAGAAGATGTGAAGCTAGCTGTAGTGGCACACAACTGTAACCCCAGCTACTTGGGAGGTTGAGGCAGAAGGATTACTTGAGCCAGGAGTTTGACAGTTCAAAAGTTTGAGTCCAGCCTGGGCAACATAGTAAGACTGCATCTCTGAAGGAAAAAAAAAAGAAAGATATGGACATATACCATTTTATGATCTCTTAGCCTCCTTTTCCCCTTCTTTTGGGACTGGTACTCTGTGTTTCCTTTGAAGATCAAATACCCCTTGCTTCAGCAACATTAATTTGATCAACGTGAACACACAACACTTGACTCTTTGAGAATCAAGCTTGGAACTTTCGTGTAGGCTTTTGTTCAAACTGTTGAGAGGGAGAAGCTCTCTTAAGCCCATGGGTGTGAGTCTGAAGTTAAGGGCTACCACCATTAGGAAAAAAAATTATGTATAAATTTTAAACCAGCAGAAGATAATTCAGCCTATTCAATGGAAAGCAGAAATGGAGATTAAAAATAAAAAAAAGAATGTAGAGTAAATGGAGGATAGAAATAAATATATAATAATAACATAAAATGTAAAAAAGTGAATCTCACCAATTGGATTTTTAAAAATTACATCCAACAGTAAACTAACTTTAAGAGACATACTTTTTTTTTTTTTTTTTTTTTTGAGATGGAGTTTCACTCTGTCACCCAGGCTGGAGTGCAGTGGCCTGATCTCGGCTCACTGCCACATCCACCTCCCAGGCCCAAGCAATTCTCCTGCCTCAGCCTCCCAAGTAGCTGGGATTACAGGTGCCCACCACCACTCCTGGCTAATTTTTGTATTTTTAGTAGAGACAGGGTTTCACCATGTTGGCCAGGCTTGTCTCAAACTCTTGACCTCAAGTGATCTGCCTACCTTGGCCTCCCAATGTGCTGGAATTACAGGCGTGAGCCACCACATCTGACCTAGAGACATACTTAAAGAGATAGATTAAAAATAAAAAGAAAGATAAACCAGGCAAATGTGAACTGGGTTGCGATCTTATTATCTGTCAAAGAGGAATTTTAGTTTCAAAAGATGAGATGAAAAGTCGTTATTTTTTCTTAAAAGGAACAATAGACAAATACATAGATACGACAGGCAAAACACACAGATGCACCTAATCATACAGTCTTAAAATATACAGAACTCAACCTGGACAAACATAGCGAAACTCTGTCACTACTAAAAATTAAAAAAAAAAAAATTATCCAGGCGTGGTGGCATACACCTGTAGTCCCAGCTACAGTTCCACTTGTCTCAAAAAATAAAAAATAAACATAACTGAGCCAGGTGCAATGGCTCACACCTATAATCCCAGTGCTTTGGGAGGCTGAGGTGAGAGGATAACTTAAGACCAGGAGTTCAAGACAAGCACCATAGCAAGACCACATCTCTGTAAAAAATAAAATAAAAATTTACCAGCATGGTGGAACAATTCTGTAGTCTTAGCTACTCAGGAGGCTGAGGTGGGAGGATCACTTGAGCCCAGGAGTTTGAGGCCACAGTGAGCCATGATCATGCCACTGCACTCCAGCTACACACAAACAAACACACACACAAAACAACTACAGAGAAAGATCAAGAGATGTATAATTGTAGCTGAAGACTTTAACATCCCTCTCTCAGAAACTGATATATCAAGGCTTGAAGAGTATAATTACCATATGTCAACAATTCTACATCGTATAAGAGTAGACTCTAGGAGGGTTAAAAACATAATAAGTATGAAAAGCTAACAAAGAAAAATATGAGATAATTATAGTTTGTGACTGAAAAGGAAAGGCAAAACTTCAAATGCACAAACTCTAAGACAATTTTTTTTGAGACAGGGTCTCACTTTGTCACCCGGACTGGAGTGCAGTGGTGCAATCTCAGCTTACTGCAGCCTCAATCTCCTGGGCTCAAGCGATCCTCCCACCTTAGCCCCCAAGTAGCTAGGACTACAGGTATGAGCCACCATGCTCGGCTAATTTTTTGTGTTTATTGTAGAGATGGGGTTTCACCATGTTGCCCAGGCTGGTCTCGAACTCCTGAGCTCAAGCGATCTGCCTGCCTTGGTCTCCCAAAGTGCTAGGATTACAGGTGTGAGCCACCACACCAGGCCTGTAAGACAAAAATATTGATGAATATAATGACATTAAAATTAAGAATTTCTGTTCAACAAAGAACATTGTTGAACAAAATAACTAGATAAAAGACAATATGGCCAGGCGCGGTGGCTCACGCCTGTAATCCCAGCACTTTGGGAGGCCAAGGTGGGTGGATCACGAGGTCAGGAGATTGAGACCATCCTGGCTAACACGGTGAAACCCTGTCTCTACTAAAAATACAAAAAATTAGCTGGGCATGGTGAAGGGCGCCTATAGTCCCAGCTACTCGGGAGGCTGAGGCAGGAGAATGGCGTGAACCTGGGAGGCGGGGCTTGCAGTGAGCCGAGATCCTGCCACTGCACTCCAGCCTGGGCGACAGAGCCAGACTCCCTGTCTCTACTAAAAATACAAAAAATTAGCTGGGCATGGTGAAGGGTGCCTATAGTCCCAGCTACTCGGGAGGCTGAGGCAGGAGAATGGCGTGAACCTGGGAGGCGGGGCTTGCAGTGAGCCGAGATCCTGCCACTGCACTCCAGCCTGGGCAACAGAGCCAGACTCCAAAAAAAAAAAAAAAAAAAGATACAACATAACTAGATAAACAGAATGGGAGAACATGTTCGAAATACGCAACACACAAAACTCTGGTAAATAAATAAGAGGGCAGCAACCCTTAGGAAAAAATAAAAGCAAAACATACAAATAGTTAGCATGAACATTATCACCAAAAAAAGAGAGAAAAAGATATAAACAGAGAGGAATTCCAAAAATCGAAAGGCATATGAAGAGACGCCCAAAGTACGACAGAAATGCTAATTAAATCAGCAACGTACTATCCTTTTACATCTACTAAGCTACAGAATTTTTTTTTTTTTTTTTTTTTTTGAGTCAGAGTCTGGCTCTGTCCCCCAGGCTGGAGTGCAGTGGCGCAATCTCGGCTCACTGCAAGCTCCGCCTCCCGGGTTCACACCATTCTCCTGCCTCAGCCTCCCGAGTAGCTGGGACTACAGGCGCCCGCCACCACGCCCTGCTAATTTTTTTGTATTTTTAGTAGAGACAGGGTTTCACTATGTTGGCCAGGATGGTCTCGAACTCCTGACCTCATGATCCGCCCACCTCGGCCTCCCAAAGTGCTAGGATTACAGGCTTGAGCCACTGCGCCCGGCCAGCTACAGAAATTAGAATGCTTGATAATGCCAGCTGGTGGAGTTGTGGGGATGCTGGAACTCCAGTGGGAGTATGGACTGGTACAGCCGTTGTGGAGCACAATCGGACATGAAGTATGCAAATTCAGAACTCATACACTGTATGAGCTTGCAGTTAGACTCCTGGGATATATCCCAAAGAAATTCTTATGCAGGCACATAGGAGTTCTGCATTAAAATATTTATTGTGTGCTATTTATGGTTGTGGGGATTCAAAGACAACCTAGTTATCATATGGAGAGGAGATAGCTAAAATGTGGTAGATGTTGTATTGTAAAATATTATGCAACAATCAAAAGCAATGGATTAGATGCATACACAGCAAGATGAATGCATTTAAAAACAGTACTCAGTGAAATATATGAAGAAAAAATGCGATTAAAACATTATGCTATTTGCAGAAATTAAAAATGTATTAATACAAAACAAAAATTCACTTTTTATAAGAACAGATACAGATAAAAATAACAGACACTTTAAATAAAACTTAATTATCTAAGTGGGGAAGAGAAAAGGAATAAAAGAGAAAAAAATGAACAAATAGGTAGGGCACGGTGGTCCACCTGTGAATCCCAGCACTTTGGGAGGCCAAGGCAGGTGGATCACTTGAGCCGAGGAGTTTGAAACCAGCCTGAGCAACATGGCGAAACCCCATCTCTACTAAAAATACAAAAATTAGCTGGGCATGGTGGTGTGCAGCTGTAGCTGTAGTCCCAGCTACTTGGGAGGCTGAGGTAGGAGGATTGCCTTGAACCCAGGAGGTCGAAGCTGCAGGGAGCCAAGATTGCACTACTACACTCCAGCTTGGATGACAGAGTGAGATCCTATCTCAAATATATATATATAAAAATAAAATAAAATAAAATTTAGAAGTCACATTGTCACCAACCAAAGATGATACAGTACCATGTACTAAGTAGTGTGATTAATTAAATCCTAAAAACTGGAAGGAAATACAATAATAGTGTACATTATACAATAATAATATTAGCTTTTTTCCTAATACATATGTTGACTCCAGATTTCTACACTGAATACCTATTAATTTTCAAAATTAAATTTACAATCATAATTAAAAAAAATCATCTGGAGGAATATGGTTCAGTTGCAGAATGGTGGTGTTCAAAAGATGTGTCCTGGAAAGAAACACAAAAAATTTCAGTCTATGTGCAGAATGGGTAGAATTATGCATGCATTTTTTCTTGTTAAAATTACAATTTATTTTTGTTTGGTTTGGGTTTTTTTATTTTGATTTTTTATAGAGACAGAGTCTTGCTGTGTTGCCCAGGTTGGTCTTGAACTCCTGGGCTCAAGTGATCCTCCTGCCTTGGCCTCCTAGAGTGCTGAGATTACATGTGTGAGCCAACCACACCCAGCCTGGTTTATATTTTTATTTTTATTTTTATTTTATTTTTTTTTGAGACGGAGTCTCGCTCGGTCGCCCAGGCTGGAGTGCAGTGGCGCAATCTCGGCTCACTGCAAGCTCCGCCTCCCGGGTTCACGCCATTCTCCTGCCTCAGCCTCTCCGAGTAGCTGGGACTACAGGCGCCCGCCACCACGCCCGGCTAATTTTTTGTATTTTTAGTAGAGACGGGGTTTCACCCTGGTCTCGATCTCCTGACCTCGTGATCCGCCCGCCTCGGCCTCCCAAAGTGCTGGGATTACAAGCGTGAGCCACCGCGCCCGGCCTATTTTTATTTTTTTGAGACAAGGTCTTGCTCTGTTGCATAGGCTGGAATGCAGTGGCATCATCTCAGCTCACTGAAGCCTCTATCTCCTGGGCTCAAGCGATCCTCTAACCTCAGGGTAGCTGGGGCTACAAACATGCACCACGATGCCCAGCTGATTTTTAATTTTTTTGTGGAGATGGAGTTCCACTATGTTGCCCAGGTTGGTCTAGAACTCCTGGGCTCATGTGATCCTCCTGCCTTGACCTCCCTAAGTCCTGGGATTACAGGTGTGGGCCACCATGCCTGGCATACCATAATTTCTGAAACAGCGTATGCACAATCAATCAAAATAAAAGGCAAAAGAAAATTTATCAAAGGTGAGAGGAGCAGCTTTAAAAAATATTCAAATGAATCCTTACCGTAAACAAGGATTACAAAATCCTGCCTGAAAATATCTTCATCTGGTGATACTGAAAATATGTAACAATTGGTAGAGCATACACCTGGGCAATCAGAGCAGACATTTATAGTAAACAATGCTCATATCAGACTGGCATCCCTAAAATAAAAATCACCATCCACACCAGTCCTCCAGCCCCAGAACAAAATATTTAGCCTCAGCCCCTGAAGCTTAGCTCTTTTTC
Source organism: Hylobates moloch (assembly GCF_009828535.3). Taxonomy (NCBI): domain Eukaryota; kingdom Metazoa; phylum Chordata; class Mammalia; order Primates; family Hylobatidae; genus Hylobates; species Hylobates moloch. Next base: position 52,071,468 of record NW_026652283.1, read on the forward strand.
ACAACAGGAAGACTCTTAGGCTGTAGAAATAGGTATAAAGTCAAGTTTTCCAAACCAGAATATTCCAAAGATTGTAAGGTCTAGAAACCACACCAGGCACCAGTCTGCAGGGAGGAAGGAAGAAGTTCTTGCTGCTGCTCCCTGACCTCACCACCGTACTTCCTGTCATCTGGTGCTCTGCTCTTTAACTCTGACATCTGGTCCACACATCCCCTTCTCCTTTGGGCAGACCCGTGCATTCTTTTTTGTTTTTAACCTTCCCCTAAAGATGCACACTCATGCATTCTTTAAGATCGGCCTCAAAAGTCACTTCCTTCGTGAAGTCTTTTCTCAAACCACCGAAACCACCAGGCAGAAAATTGTTCATTTATTCAACTGATTTTTACTGAGCACCTACTGTGTTCCAGAGCCCTGGCTTATCATTTACTGAACTGTATGACAGCCATGTCTGTGGGTCTGACTCCGTGGCTGTTGGATATAGTCATTTAAAATACACTTGAAGGCCAGGTGCACTGGCCTACGCCTGTAATCCCAACAGTTTGGGAGGCTGAGATGGGCAGATCACTGGAGGTCAGGAGTTAGGGACCAGCCTGGCCAACATGACAAAACACTGTCTCTACTAAAAATACAAAAATTAGCCAGATGTGGTGGCGCACGCCTGTAGTCCCAAGCTACTTGGGAGGCTGAGGCAGGAGGATGACTTAAACCCTGGAGGCGGAGGTTACAGTAAGCCAAGATTGTGCCACTGCACTCCAGCCTAGGCAACACAGCAAGACTCTGTCTCAAAACAAAACAAAACAAAAAGCACTTAAAAAGGCATTTGCGGTGGCTCACGCTTGTAATCCCAGCACTTTGGGAGGCCGAGGCGGGCGGATCACGAGGTCAGGAGATCGAGACCACGGTGAAACCCTGTCTCTACTAAAAATACAAAAAAATTAGCCAGGCGTGGTGGCGGGCGCCTGTAGTCCCAGCTACTCGGAGAGGCTGAGGCAGGAGAATGGCGTGAACCCGGGAGGCGGAGCTTGCAGTGAGCCGAGATTGCGCCACTGCACTCCAGCCTGGGTGACAGAGCGAGACTCCTTCTCAAAAAAAAAAAAAAGGCATTTTTTCCATGTGGAATGTTGCCTATTTTATGTATTCAATAGTAATAGATACTCACTCACTCATTCCACAGCCTGGTGCAGTGGAAGGATAAACTGTTTTCTTTTATAGTGCTTTGTTAGAGTTATTTATAGAGTTATTGTTTTATGGAAGTATAAACTTCGAAACCAGACAAGCTTGAGACACTGGTCCTGTCCCTTACTAGCTGTTTAACCTTGAGCAATGACTTACCCACTCTGAGCAGTTTCCATATCTGTAAAATGAAGAGAAGAATGGTATCCTCTACAATGGCTGCTATGAGGATTAGATGAACATGTTGTAGAAGCTCCAAAAATTTATGGCAAAGTGCTTTCTAATCTATAAAGAGCTACAAGAATGTGCATGATGATGTGTGAGCAGGTAGTACAGAAAAAAATAGAAGACTAGCAAACTTGCAAACAAGTGACAATTATTTAAAAGTTAGGGCATAAAACAGCAGAAAAGCAAATGGATTTTCACAAAGTATTTATTCTTATGTTGGGGGAAATCTAGTTGTTAAGTGCTTGATACATCTGCAAAAGGAAAACATCATCTGTCCACAAGTATAACCATCAGCACTGCTCAGTAAATACCAATACATACGTTTATATTTTATTTTATTTTACTTATTTTATTTTATTTTTTGAGACAGAGTCTCGCTCTGTTGCCCAGGCTGGAGTGCGATCTCGGCTCACTGCAACCTTCGCCTCCCAGGTTCAAGCAATGCTCCTGCCTCAGCCTCCCAAGTAGCTGGAATTACAGGTGCCCGCCACCAAGCCCAGCTAATTTTTTGTATTTTTAGTAGAGACAGGGTTTCACCATGTTAGCCAGGCTGGTCTTAAACTCCTGACCTCAGGTGATCGACCCACCTCGGCCTCCCAAAGTGCTGGGATTACAGGCGTGAGCCACTGTGCCTGGCCCCATACATTTAAACAAAATAAAATCCTTGGGTGTCCTGGGATAAATTGAAAGTGAGGATTAAGTTTATACAGAAGTTTATTTACTGATAATTAATTTCATAAACACCATAATCATGACAGTAGTGATGGCAACCATTTTTGACTACCTATTTGTATCAGTCATTTTATATACATTAGTTCATTTAATCCCTACAACCTCATAGAAGAGAAATGATCACTCCCTTTCCACTAAGGAAATAGAAGCCCCAAGAGGCAGTGTGACTTTCCCCAGGTCACACAGAGCAAAGAGAGTGGGATGGAAATACAAATCCAAAGTTTATTTCAAAAAAGTAAGTTATTTTGCTCCCCAAATTGTACCAACCTCATGAATATTTCTCCTCCTAACGTTTGCCTCCACAATCCCAGTTACAGTTCACCCTTCTAGTCAACAAGTACTTCTTCATTTTTACCCAGAAACGCTCTGTCAGCATCATGTTCCTGCATCTGCCTGTCATTTCCTGGCTCTGTAGTGGGATCCAATTCATTTCCCTCTTCTTCAGTTCCCCAAATGCCATCTTCCTTTTCTTCCTCCATTTCCTTTTTCTTCTTGGCCTCTTCTGCCTGCTTTCTTTTTTCAACTTCTTTATACAGTTTTCTCCATTGCTTCTCTTAGGTCCTTTTAGAATGTGGAATTTCACAATAATTTACAGATAATATAAACAAAGTTAACCAACTTTAGAAATATCTGGCATCTTCCAACAGTTATTTATTTATTTATTTACTTATTTATTTTTTGAGACAAGGTCTTATTCTGTCATCCAAGCTGGAGGGCAATGGTGTCATCTTGGCTCATTGCAACCTCCACCTCCTGGGCTCAAGTGGTCCTCCCACCTCAGCCTCCTGAGTAGCTAGGACTACAGGCACATGCCACTACACCTGGCTAATTTTTTTTTTTTTTTGTATTTTTTGTAGGGATGGGGGTTCACTATGTTTCCTAGGCTGGTCTTGAACTCCTAAGCTCAGGAGATCCACCTACCTCAGCCTTCCAGAGTGCTGGGATTACAGGCGTGAGACACCGTGCCCAGCCTTCCAACATTCTTAAGATTTCCGGGATAGTGTTTATTTACACACAAAGTTTCAGCATGTGTAGGGTGAATAGAAATATGTGTGTGTGTGTGTGTGTAGTTTGTTCATAAATAAAATTGGTTCCAATTTAGCACATATTTATCGAATGCCTACTGAATTGCCAACCACAGTGCTGTAATAGGCAATCTACACACGTTATGTATATTCCTCACAACAAAGTATGAGGTGTGTTACTTGTCCTACTTTCTAGATGAGAGATCTGAGGTTCAGACTTCCTTATACTTTTCTTGGTGGCCTCCTCAAACTGAAAGTAAGCCCCATGAAGGTAGAAACTTCTCTGTTTTATTTAACTACTGTAACCCCAGCATTTACAACAGTGCTTTGAACAGGTACTCAAGTACTTGTCAACTGAATGTATGGTTTAATAATAATAGCTACCATGTATTGAGCACTTACTATATACCAGGAACTTGTAAGATAGAGGCTATCATTATTCTCCACTTATAGATGAAGAGCGGTTAAATAACTTGCCTAAGTTCATACAGCTAATAAATAATGGAGCCTGGATTTGAACTCAAGCAGTCTAGCTCCAAAATTCAAACTCCTAACCAATATGAAAAAGTACCTTCACAAAACAATTTTAGATATAATCCCAAAGTAAAACAAGACAAAACCAGACTAAAAAGTATTACAAGGTTTAACAATTTTTCCCAGAATGACCACTTCATTTTTTTTTTTTTTTAGACGGTGGCTCACACTGTTGCCCAGATTGGAGTGCAGTGGCCCGATCTCAGCTCACTGCAACCTCCGCCTCCCAGGTTCAAGTGATTCTCCTGTCTCAGCCTCCTGAGTAGCTGGGATTACAGGTGCACGCCACCGTGACTGGCTAATTTTTGAATTTTTAGTAGAGACGGGGTTTCACCATGTTGGCCAGGCTGGTCTCGAATTCCTGACCTCAAATGATCCACCCACCTCAGCCTCCCAAAGTGCTGGGATTATAGTCGTGGGCCACCACGCCTGGTCTTTCAATTTTTTTTTTTAAGGAAATATTAAGTATCAAAGTTCTTTAAAAAAAAAACTTTTTTTTGTGCCTGTGTTTTTGCGGGTGCTCTAAGCATGAGCTTAATCTGCCTATTGGGTAATCAAGTATTGGCCACAAACCTGCTTTTGAATGGACCTTCCTGCAGAACCAGGACATCTGGATAGAGCTTGTCAGGGTCATGAGGCCATTGCCCCAGGTATCACTCCACCCATAAAATAGTTCTAGGAGGCCGGGGAAGCTGGTAAACAGCACTCATCACCTTCCTTCTTTCTCGTAGCCATCCAACAGAAAATAGGCTCAGGCCTATTTTCTGTAATCCCAACACTTTGGGAGGCTGAGGCAGGTGGATTGCTTGAGCCCAGGAGTTTGAGACCAGCCTGGACAACATGGCAAGACCCCATCTCTACAAAAATGTTAAGAAAAAATTAACCTGGCATGGTGTCATGCATCTGTAGTCCCAGCTACTTGGGAGGCTGAGGCAGGAGGATCACTTGCGCCCGGGGGGTTGAGTCTGTAGTGAGCTGTATTCTCACCACCACACCCCAGCCTGGGCCAAGAAGCAAGACCCTGTCTCAACAACAACAAAAAGCAAAACAAAACAAACAAAAAAAAGAAAATGAGCTCAGTAGCTCCCTTCTAGATCAATGCACTATAGCAGGTAGTCTAACACACAAAAGGAGCATGAGAGGCCAGGAGTTTGAAACCAGGCTGGGCAACATAGCAAGATCCCATCTCCAAAAAAAAATTTTTTTTTCGGACAGTTTCGCTCTTGTTGCCAGGCTGGAGTGCAGTGGCGCACCTCAGCTCACTGCAACCTCTGCCTCCCAGGTTCAAGTGATTCTCCTGCCTCAGCCTCCCGAGTACCTGGGATTACAGGCATCCGCCACCACATCTGGCTAATTTTGTATTTTTAATAGAGACAGGGGTTTCTCCATGTTGTTCAGGCTGGTCTCAAACTCCCAACCTCAGGGGATCCACCCACCTCGGCCTCCCAAAGTGTTGGGATTACAGGTGTGAGCCACCGCGCCTGGCCGAAAAAAATTTGTTTTTAAGTTAGCTGGATGTGGTGGCACACTTCTGCACTTCTGTATTCCTAGCTACTCGAGAGGCTAAGGTGGGAGGATTGCTTGAGCCCAGGAGTTCGAAGCAGCAGTGAGTCAAAATCACACCACTGCACTCTGTGCAGACACAGCAAGACTCTGTCTCTTACAGATATAGATATAAATATAAATATAAATATATATATATATATACACACACACACACAGAGGGAGAGAGAGAGAGAAACTGCAGGGAAAAATAGATGCATAATTGTAGCTGAAGACTTGAACATCCTCCTCTCAGAAACTGATACAGCAAGGCTTGGATAGTATAATTACCATATTTCAACAATTCTACATCCTGTACAAGAGTAGACTCTAGATGGTTAAAAATACAATAAACATGAAAAGTAAAATTATAAAGAAAAATATAAGAGACTCATAGTTTGTGACTCAAAAGGGACGGCAAAACTTCAACAAGTCAAAGGCCGCGGATGACTTTGAGTACTTTATACTCTGAATTTCAGTTCCCATATCTGAAAAATGGAAGTAATAATATCTGTCTTGCTGGGTTGTTTTAAGGCTAAGTGGGATAGCGTTTGGAAAGTGCTGCCAGAGCCACAAGTACAAAATTATAGATGTCCAGTGAACATGAGTTCTTTCTCCCACCTCTCAGGGCTGAGCGACCAAAAATAAGACAAAGACTATGCGGCTGATTTTTGAAATGCAAAGAATAGTGAACAACTGAGGAGTCAGACATTCCCCAGGTCTTATTTCCAACTTTTTGAGCAAACTCTTCATCATTTGTAAGAAGGAAATTGTCAAAGATGCTGCCCGATTTTACCTGTTGAAGTGAAAACAACAGGATTATTAAAACTAGGTGCCTAAATGTCGAAGGGCTTAAAACGCACCTGGAGACCCTAGCTAAATGCATATTCCCAGGCTACTGGCCCAGAGGTTGTAATCAATAATTTGGGTTAGGCAAGGAAATACAAGGGTTATTAATAACACAGAGGGTCCAAAATCCTGTACTGCCCTAGCTGATCTGCTCTAGAACAAAGTTAATTTAGTTTCCCAAGATTCTGTGCTCCTTATGCCTCTAAACACTGTTTTAGAAGGTTGTGAAGTAACTTCTTTTTTTTTTTTTTTTTTTTTTTCTGAGACGGAGTCTCGCTCTGTCACCCAGGCTGGAGTGCAGTGGTGCAATCTCGGCTCACTGCAAGCTCCGCCCCCCGGGTTCACGCCATTCTCCTGCCTCAGCCTCTCCGAGTAGCTGGGACTACAGGCGCCCGCCACCAGGCTCGGCTAATTTTTTTGTATTTTTAGTAGAGACGGGGTTTCACCGTGGTCTCGATCTCCTGACCTCGTGATCCGCCTGCCTCGGTCTCCCAAAGTGCTGGGATTACAAGCGTGAGCCACTGCGCCCGGCCGTGAAGTAACTTCTATCACTCTGCTAGCCTCCAAATTGGTGCCCACTGGCTCTTGCCCCGGCTCAGATTGATAGTGCCTACTTCTGATGATACTTACATATAGACGCCTTTAAAAAGGTGGCTGGGTGCAGTGGCTCACCCCTGTAATCCCAGAACTTTGGGAGGCCGAGGCGGGTGGATCATGAGGTCCGGAGTTTGAGACCAGCCTGGCCAACATGGCGAAACCCTGTCTCTACTAAAAATACAAAAATTAGCTGGGCATGGTGACACATGCCTGTAATCCCAGCTACTCAAGAGGCTGAGGCAGGAGAATCCCTTGAACTAGGGAGTCGGAGGTTGCGGTGAGCCGAGATAGCGCCATTGCACTCCAGCCTGGGCAACAAAAAAGTTATCTCCTTAATCGGAAAAACTAAAAGACCATAGGAAAAAGAAAAGTTTCAACAAGAAATGTAAGCAGAATTTAGATTCCTTTTTTATTTTATTTTTATTTTTTGAGAGGGAGTCTTGCTGTGTCACCCAGTGCAGTGGCATGATCTTGGCTCACTGCAACCCCCACCTCCTTGGTTCAAGTGATTCTCCTGCCTCAGCCTCCCGAGTATCTGAGATTATAGGCATGTGCCACCATGCCCGGCTAATTTTTTTTTGTGTTTTAGTAGAGACAGGATTTCACCATGTTGGTCAGGATGGTTTTGAACTCCTGACCTCAAATGATCCGCCTGCCTCAGCCTCCCAAAGTGCTGGGATTACAGGTGTAAGCCACTGTGCCCAGCCAGATTCTATACAATGTGGATCATGTGCTATAGTTCTCTATTTTTTTTAAATAACATTTTTAGTATTTACGATGAAAGGAAAAGATTAATGAAATCCATGGTATGTAATATTTTCCGTGTTTGTTTATTGAATGAGAAAGGAACAGAACACAAAGAACAGAAGTCATGGAGTCAGACCAGCTCAACCACATACTAGCTGTGTGATCTCGGACAAGTTTGCTCAATCCCTCTGAGCCTAGTCCTTATAAGTAAAGTAGGGAAAATAATAACTCCCTGACAGTAGTTTCATGAGAATTAGCGATAATATATGTAAAGCACACACTGTCTAGCAGTTAATAGTCACCCAATAGACACTAGTGGTTATTATCATAATTTTCAGTACCTGAGTATGTTTCAAAAAGGGCAAAATAATGGCCATTTTATAATTTTTTACTTTTGCAGTATGTTAAATAAATCATGAAGTCAATTTCATGGGAGTATTTGTATAACCAACTGGAAAGTCTGTAGCATGAGTAATCCTATGGCCCTCCCTAGGCTTTGAAAAAACCCCTGCCTTGAACTCATGGAGGTAGAGAGTAGAATGATTGTCACCAGAGACTGGGAAGGGTGGGAGTGGAGCCGGGGGTAGGGTGCTGTGAGTAGTGGAGATGGTTAATGGGTACAAAAACATAATCAGGTAATTTCAGAACTTTGGGAGGCCGAGGTCAGGAGTTTGAGACCAGCCTGGCCAACGTGGTGAAACCCTGTTTCTGCTAAAAATACAAAAAATTAGCTGGGCATGGTGGCGGATGCCTGTAATCCCAACTACTTGCGAGGCTGAGGCAGGAGAAATGCCTGAACCTGGGAGGCGGAGGTTGCAGTGAGCAGAGATCTCACCACTGCACTCCAGCCTGGGTGACAGAGTGAGACTCTGTCTCAAAAAAAAAAATATATATATATATATCTCAAACTAAGTAAAATGAATAAGATCTAGTATTTGATACCACAACAAGATGGCTATAGTCCAAAGTAATTTATTATACATTTAAAAACAACTAAAAGAGTGTAATGGGACGGTTTGTACCACAAAGACAGGGTAAATGCTTGACATGATGGATACCCCATTTACCCTGATGTGATTATTACATGTTGCATGCCTGTATCAAAATATCTCATGTACCCCATAAATATATATACCTACTATGTACCCACAAAAACTAAAAATTGAAAACAAAAACAAAAAACCCTGCCTTACTGTTTCATGGCCAAAAAAGTTTTCTTGTTTTTAATAAGAAAGGCTTTTATTTGGCTTACATTACCCAACCAACCCTGTCTCCAAGAGAAAAACAAGTGGTAAAATAGCCACTTTGAATAGAGATAATTATTTTGCTATGAGCCATTTTTTAACAATTGGTTTTTAAAATTCCTTCTGCATCTTTAAGATATTTTCTTACCCTTGGGATTTTTTTTTGAGTTGTCAGCAGTCTTGCTAGGAGAACCACCTATTTGTTGGCTTTTCCATTTTCCCTACTTTCATGAGAACTGCTCCTAATCTCTCTGTTCTTTTTAGTGCCCCTTTGCCCCCATTGCCCTTACATTAAACTCATGGGCTATGAGAGTGCCAGTTCTGCATCCTAACTGGTGATCATGGTCTACTTATATATTCTCTGTAAAAGAATTGTGAACTGTGTTCGACTAAAGCCTAAGGCCCTGAGGAATTCATTGAAAGTTACCTGTGCTATCCCACTTGAGTAATAACATGTAAAGAGTACAGGTTTGGCTGGGCGTGGTGGCTCACGCCTGTAATCCCAGCACTTTGGGAGGCTGAGGCGGGTGGATCATGAGGTCAGGAGATTGAGACCACGGTGAAACCCCGTCTCTACTAAAAATACATAAAAAAGAAAAAAAAAGAGTATAGGTTTGGGCACTTGTTAGAGATGGGCCCTGACAAGTCAAGTCTCCTCTCTGAGTCCTCAGTGTTCTCATCAGTAAAATGGCAATGGTAAGTCCTATTCTCTTGGCCTCACAGGGCTGTGGCACAGACCATATGGTGTAAGGGATATCGATGTGCTTTGTATTATTGAAACCACCTTTGCCAAAATTATGACAGTGAGAAAAATCTGACACAGGAAAATTGTGACAGTGAAAGAAATCTGACCTAACCAACTCCATCTTGCTTCTAACCTCCAAGCTGCCCTTGTTCATTCCTGGCCATAGGCCAAACTAACTATAGGATAAATTTAGTTTATAATCTAATTAAAAAAAAAAAAAAAGACAGTAACAGCCCCTTCCCAAAACAAACCCCCTCCTTGCCTTGGGGACCAGACTGCCTTTGTAAAACTAACAAAATAGAAATTATGACTCAGGAGTCATGCAGCCAGAGGCCACCTCCCCAATTCTCCTATAGATAACATCACTATTGTAAAACCTAAGATTGGTATTTGAGGTATTTTTCCGACTCGGCATTCTGATGTAGAGTGCAGCTGGCACTACCCAAATTGATAAACTGGCTCATCTGGTCTTGTGGCCCCCACCCTGGAACTGACTCAGCTCAAGAGGACAACTTTGACTCTCTGATTTCACACTCAACCCAACCAACTGGCATTCTCCATTCCCTAGCCCCCCACCTGCCAAGCTATCCTTAAAAAAAATCCTAGCCTCCAAATTTTCAGAGAGGCTAATATGAGTAATAATAAATTCCTATCCTTCTGCTTAGTGAGCTCTGCATTTATTAAACTCTCTGTTGTGAAAACTTGCTGTTCTCAGTGCTCCAGCTTTTCTGGGCAGCGGGTTAGATGAACCCATTGGGTGATGACATTATGACTAGGTTATACTTATTGTGGCTAAACTATATTCATTCCTTCAAAGATCATGAGGAGTCCCAACAGTAAGAGGAAGATTTTCTTTGTTCTCTACCATCTCCTCCCAGCCTCTGTGCTGATTTAAAAAACAAAACAAACAACAACAAAAAACAATGCAGTCACTTCCACCAAAGAAAAAAAGGTAAAGGGGTTGTGTTTGGAGGTGTCAGAACAGGGAACAGGAGGGGTCAGGGATTAGGCAGGAAAGTTGACCATCTTACTAGGCTGGGACCAAGGAGGGATGGGGAGGGGATCTAGGCTGCCAGAGCATCTGAAGGCTGGAAATTGGGGCGGGGGAAGGTGAGGGAATTCCCACCCATCTCCATACTGAGAGTCACTTGGATTTCCAATAAAGTGCAGGGACCTCGTGGTAACCTGGATGTTCTGGGCTGGCTGAGTGCGGGGGCGGGGGGTGCGGGGGGTGGTGGAGTAGGACCTGTGAATGTCAGACCCGATTAGAAGTTAGAAGAAAACATGCTCGCAAGGGAAATGTCAGCATTGTGCAGAATTCTCTCTCTCTCTCTCTAAAATACAGACACACACATACATACACACACACACACACACACACACTCGCAAAATTAAGAGACAATGCTGGAGTTTTAGAAATGTAGTCTCTTGGGCTTCATTGCAGACCTACTGGATCAGAATCTGATAAGACCCCCCATTTTATTCATATGCATGTTAAAGTTTGAGAAGCACTCCTCTGGCATGGTTTAAATTCTTCAAATACTAAGGTTTGACTGCTTACAGAGGTTGATAGAACTCAGAGCAATTAGTGTCAAATATTTTTAATTTTGTGTATGAACAAAGATACAGTTTAAAATGTGTATCTTAATGTTTTCAGTGGGGGGATAAGCATTTTAATGAAATAATCAGATTAGGCATATTAATATGATCACATATGTTTACAAGATGTAGAAAGTTCTCCTTATGTATTAAAAAGAGACAACTGTAAAAAAAAATAATAACAATGCAAAGTGTATCCACATTCTTCAAATTAGAGAGGAAGAAAAGAAAAGAAAGATACGATGTGTCCCTTCCACCCTTCCTTTCTTTTCTTCTGAACCCTTCCCCACTCCCCCACACATGCTCCTGGTTATTTACATACATGACATCCTTGTACTCTTACGCTGGTCTTCTTGAGCCAGAGAAGCAAGAAAGTATAAATAAATAAATAAAGTAGAAAATCAATAAACAAACCAAGAAAGCTTCAAATAGAGGGCGTCTGTCCCAGAAACCTTCGGTGGCTCTGAACTGTAGAAATCACTGATCAGAGACACAGAGACACGTGGCCATGGGACTTCGCAGGATATACTCAAGGACAGGTGGCTGTGGCTTCCAGAGGCTCTGCTGTACAGTGGGTGTAATCATTACGGCAAAGGCTTTAGAGGCTGACAGACCCATGTTTGAATCGTGTCTCTTCCATGCGTTAGCTGTGTGCTCTTGGACATGTCGCTTGGCATTTCTGAGTCTCAATTCTCTCAAACATAAAATGAGGAAATAATAAGGGATAATAGTACTTACCTTATAGAGTTGTGAGAATTTGGGGAGGTAACGTAGGTAAAGCACTGACCCCAGGCCAGTGTTTAACAAAAGTGAGTTCCCTTCCTCTCCAGGGGAATTCTTCATCCAGGACTTTGTAGATTATAGTTTCTAACAGACTCCTGGGAGGAATTATGGCCAAGGCTTTTACTCTGGGGCCTTGAGCCACTCTCCTTTCTCCTGATTTGGGGAGGAGTCCTCCCCATCTTTCGTAATAAGTCTCAGAGAAGAAAGAGATGGAGAGGACAACAACTTTTCAAAGGCTGGATTATTTGTCCCCTCCTCTTTACCTTCCAATTAAAGGAAAGATGACTGGCAGAAAGAGGGAAGCTGGGTCAGGACTTATCATCATGGCTGGGGCAATCGCCCCTAACATCTGTCTAGGGATTTTAATGTTTCAGAGTTTTACCACATCTCTGATTTCCCTTTATCCCTAGAAGCACCTCCAAGGATCATGTAGGACCAGCAGAAGCAGTGTAAAGTATTGGAACTTTGAATGTGACATCAGAAAGACCTGCACTCAGCTGGGCATGGTGGCTCACAATTGTAATCCCAGGCCGAGGCGGTGGATCACTTGAGGTCAGGAGTTGGAGACCAGCCTAGCCAACATGGTGAAACCCTGTCTCTACTAAAAATAGAAAAGTTAGGCAGGCGTAGTGGTGCATGCCTGTAGTTCCAGCTACTCGGGAGGCTGAGGCAGGAGAATCACTTGAACCCAGGAGGCAAAGTTGCAGTGAGCTGAAATTGCACCACTGCACTCCAGCATGGGTGACAGAGTAAGTGAGACCGTCTCAAACACAAAAAGAGCTGTACTTAAATTCTAGCTTTTCTACTTACCTTAACAGATGTATGTCTTCAGGCAAATTATTTAACTTTTCTGAGTCTCCTTTTCACATTTAGAAGGAGGAGACTTTCACAGTGTCATATTTTCACCCCCATCAATATTATTGATGCTTGCTCATTTTCTAATGTGGGACCTGAAATTTACCAGGTGCTTGAAGAATCTTTTTGTTTCAGATTCACTGATTCTAGGTAAATCAGAGGAACAAGCAACATGAACAGAAAAAATGTAGAAAATGCTATTACGCTGAAGTATAATTGTTGTTTCAGAAGTCCAGCATCTGGTGCACTTAACAATAGAGAATATATTAAATTTTTCCAAAATAAAAAAAAAGTAGGAGACTTGCTAGTGAAAATTAAATGGCATATGCAAAGTCTTTAATACAGCATTTGGTACATGAGAGGGACTCAGTAAATTTTAGTAAATGTTATAATTATTAGGAAGAATATGACTGCCCCCATTTAAAAGATCAGCAGTCTGAGGCTTATAAAGACCAAGACTTATTCAAGTCTTGTGATTTCCAGCCTGAGGCTCTTTCTACTTTGTGAAAACTGAGAGACTGTGTCTCAGTGGCTCTGAGACCAGAGGGCTTTACCTGCCAAAGGTCCAGGCCGAGAACACTAATGTTATAATAGTGACAAATGGTGGCATCAGGCTTATATTTAGGGTTGTCTATTTTGGGATGAATCCACTCCCCCTGGTAACTGGGATTGTCAATGATCCGAGGTTTCCGTTGTCCCTAAGCAAAGAACCAAACAGTGAACATGGCATTAGTATTTTGTCATTCTTCTGATCGCATGCAATCAGAAAGGCCAATTGATGTGGTTTGGATCCGTGTCCCCACCCAAATCTCATGTCGAATTGTAATCCCCAGTGTTGGTGGTGAGGCCTGGTGAAAGGGGCCGGGCGGAGACCAAACTACACCGGTCGCGGTCAAGAGATCTTTATTGGAGGTATCGAGCAGCACCACTCAAGGAGAAGGAAGAGAAGAGAGAGAGGGCTGCTGGTGTGCTGGGTTTTATATCCCTTGGGCCTACGTGGATTGGGCTAGGGGCGGGCCCAAGGGAAGGCGGGAGATGCTTCTTTCTGATCGGCCCTCCTTTGGCGGGTTCAGGCAGTGCCCGCCCGGTCAAGGAGGGGAGAAGAACCCGGAACCAGCCCCACCTTAAGGTACAGCGCCGTTTTAAGGTACCCCATGTTACCTAACACCTGGTGGGAGGTGACTGGATCATGGGGACAGAGTTCTCATAAATGATTTAGCACGATCCCCCCTTGGTACTGCATAGCGAGTGAGTTATCGTGAGATCTGTTTACTTCTAAATTGTGTAGCACCTCCCCCCTTTCTCACTTACTCCTGCTCCCACCATGTGAGACACCCTGGCATCACTTTCCGCCATCACCGTGTACACCTGAGGCCTCCCCAGACGCTGATGCTGCCATGCTTCCTGTATAGCTGTAGCCTGCAGACCCATGAGCCAATTAAGCCTCTTTTCTTTATAAATTGCCCAGTCTCAGGTATTTCTTTATAGCAATGCAAGAATGGACTAATACACCAATCAATTTATAAGGCAGTTGTGTATTAGACATAAGGATTCAGAGAAGGATTCCAGAAGCTTCTTTCCCTTTCTTTGAGTTAATCCACAAGATTCTTTCAAATTCCCCTTGCTACCCAGAGGAAGCCAAGCGAGGTGGCAAGGACCCATTCTGAGCTTGGCCCTATGTCTGCACTAGCTCATTCATGAAATAAAGAAAATGTAGCTTCTCAGAGAACATCATCTGAGTACCCTGGCAGTTGAGGCCATTCTCTTCCTGGTGTGTAGTGTAGGAAACTGTGGCCAAATAAAATCATGCTTGCTTCAGTCAGTTTTACCTCTGGACAATTTGACACTGATTCCTTTTGTTCTTCTTGCTTCTAACATGAGGTCAGGAGTTAGCTCTTAAAAATAAGTGTCCCAGGCCGGGCGCGGTGGCTCACGCTTGTAATCCCAGCACTTTGGGAGGCCGAGGCGGGCGGATCACGAGGTCAGGAGATCGAGACCACGGTGAAACCCCGTCTCTACTAAAAATACAAAAAAATTAGCCGGGCGTGGTGGCAGGCGCCTGTAGTCCCAGCTACTCGGAGAGGCTGAGGCAGGAGAATGGAGTGAACCCGGGAGGCGGAGCTTGCAGGGAGCCGAGATTGCACCACTGCACTCCAGCCTGGGCGACAGAGCGAGACTCCATCTCAAAAAAAAAAAAAATAAGTGTCCCTTGGCTGGGTGCAGTGCCTCACTCCTGTAATCCCAGCACTTTGGGAGGCAAAGGCGGGCAGATGGCTTGAGGTCAGGAATTCAAAACCAGCCTGGCCAATAGAGTGAAACCATGTCTCTGCTGCAAATACAAAAAATTAGCCGAGCGTGGTGGCGTGTGCCTGTAATCCCAGCTACTCGGGAGGCTGAGGCACGAGAATCTCTTGAGCCCAGGAGGCGGAGGTTGCAGTGAGCCGAGATCACGTCACTGCACTCCAGCCTGGGTGACAGAGCAACACTCTGTCTCAAAATAAATGAATAAATAAATAAAATAAAAAGTGTCCCTACCCCTTGCATTTTTGGCTCATTCATGTACACCCTTTCTCCTTCTGGCCTACTTCTAAGACTTCCAGTTCCTGACTCCAAACCCATGTCCTATTTTGACCACATTCCTGTGACTGGCTGCTTTCCACCACTCTGGACAAACTCCAGGCCCAGAGCTGCCTGGCCCTATACCTGTCAAAGTTGGCCTTTACCAGCCCACCCCGTCCTACGTAGGTGTAGCCCTGTGAGCAGGGCTCAGATGAGGCTACAGTCTTATTTGCAGGGTTTAAGGGAAGGGAAGATGACCACAGGATCTCAGAATTTCTGTTTCATCAATTAGCATTTACATGTCTTTTCTCTCATTTCTCACACCCATTGGAAAGAGAGACCCCCCTCACCTTATACTTTGGGTTTGGTGTAAGAGGCCTTTCCCACTCCCCATCCATAGCCTCATTCCAGTTGTCTGGCTTCTGGGCTTCTGGATCCAGGATATATTCAAAGTCTTCCCAGTCCTAAAATGAAATGTTCCTTCATGAGGATAGATGCATAGGCTGGGATAAAACTGGGGTTCGGGCTGGGCGTGGTGGCTTACATCTGTAATCCCAGCACTTTGGAGGCCAACGTGGGAGGACTGCTTGAGTCCGGGAGTTCAAGACCAGCCTGGGCAATATAGTGAGACCCCATCCCTACCCCAAAGAACTTTAAAAATTAGGCAAGTGTGGTGGCACGCACCTGGTGGGAGGATCTGAGCCCAGGAGGCAGAGGTCACAGTGAGCCGTGAGCATGCCATTGCACTCTAGCCTGGGTGACAGAGCGAGATCATCTAAAAAAAAAAAAAAAAAGAAAGAAAGAAAAGAAAAGGAAAAGGGGGTCCAGAGTGCTGTCAGGCTGGACCTGGCTCCTTCCCTCTGCCCCCTCCTGTCATCATCTATATGAAGGGGCAGCTCAGGACCTGTAAACAAATGCAGGGCGGAAAAGAAAGAGGCTTTAAGCACTTCCCTCCTCTGGGTTCACTGTCATTTTGACCTTGAGTTCTTTAAGCTTAAATAAGATGGGAATTTCCCTTGTCTCTGGCCACACTCTCCCTCACAATCATGGGCCCTTATTGTTATAATAGATCTTTTAGCCTAGGTCCCTCTTCTTGAAGGCCTCTTGTTGACCTGCTTTGTATCCCAGTATGCTCCCAGTCCTGTGTCAGTCCTTCTTTGTACCCCAGGACCCTCTGATTTCCGAAGACAGAGATCTACAAGATCAAAAACAGCCAACCCCAACTTTTATATTTCTATGCTGTGGAGCCTCCAAGGCTTTGCTCTGTCTGCCTGGCAGTTTGCTTTGGTTGTGACCATTTGTCCAGAATGACTGAAGGCTTCAATGCCAGCCCACCAAACTCACAGTCATTCAACACAATTGTGATTGGGAAAGTTCTCTGGTTCCTAGCCTGTCCCAGCTGTTTTATGATTCCTAAGACAGACAGTTAGCATCCTATCCTGGGGGCTATAGTTGTGACAGTGCCCTGTCGATTTAATCAGTTTCCATCTTCCCTTGTTCCGCTCAACAGGGAGCATAGAGACCTGCAGCCTCTCTACTCTCCCCAAGCCCTTGAGCCAAGCCAACCCTGACTACATCAGGTGCATGGTCCTTACCAGGAGGGGAGGGTCCATGTTTAGTCTTCCTACCCTAAGCCTGCCTTCTGGGCATGGCAGCAACCTAGCCCCTTATTTTTCCATGGTGCTGAAGGCCCAGACACTTTGTCTGATCATCTGCCTTAATTCCCTTACTACACCTCCCTCCACCAAGGATTGGGGCCCTTTGCTAAATCTCCCTATATGTGGCTAGGCAACTGCCCATCTCTCTGCAGGCCTCTCTCTCTCTTTAGGGGCTGGACTCCAGCTGCCTGGTCCCATGCTGACCCCTGCCTGACCTCAAGCACCTCTTCTGCATGACACTGACTCTGCTCTGACCTGCAGAGTATGTGGTGGGTGAGGCCCTTCCTGGCCTGGCTCCAACAGACCTTTCCAACCTTACCTCCTACCATGCCCCACCTGGAACCTTATGTTCCCCAAATACTGAACTACTGCTTTCAGTTTTTTACACACCATGTTATTTCCTAACTAACCACTGTGCCTTTGCTCCTGCTGTTCCCTGGGTCTGGAATGTCTTCCCTCCACCCCAGTTTCCCTCTTACTTTTCTCTAATAAATCTACTATTTGAAATTCAGCATATTATTAACATATAAAGGCCATACCTTAAGGACTTCCTATATACCAGACACTACATTATGTATTTTTTATTAGCTCATTTAATCTTCACAGTAACCTTCACACATAAGTATTAAAATAATCCCTGTTTGTGAAGTTGACTTTCACAGCAGTTATGTTCCTTGCGCAGGGTTAACTGCTAGTAGGATGGGGTCCCATAGTTAGAAAAAGGTGGTGCTCAAACCCATATCGGCCTGACCCCAGAGTTTATGTTTCCAACTCCTAGGTTAACTCACTCACTCAAGCATTTCCTTCTCTTTCTCAGACCGCTGCCTACACCTCAACTCAGGCTGGGCTGGGATCCGCTTTTGGGCTCTCACTGGCTTGTCTCCCTGGCTCTCAGCACTGATCACATATTTTGATCTTTGTTTTCTTATCTGCCTCCCATACTATATTTAGAATCCCTAGAGGGCAAGGGTTGTTCTATTCATAGCTATATCCAGTACAGCTTTCCAGAATAATAATAATGAGCCAATTAGTATAATAATGAGCCAGTGAGTATACTCCACACATTCCCCATATTGGTAACTTAAGAGTCAAAAAGACGTAGGTTCAAATTTTGGTTCTAACGCATATATGCTTGGGCAAGTTACTTCATTTTCTAAGCATCAGTTTCCTTATCCACAAAAGAGGGATCATAACACATTGTTCACAGAGGCTGCTGGATCCCCAACAAAGGTAAGTGGCTGCCCTGTTCCCTCCATGTCTCTTTGGAAAACAATATCTAGCTGAACACCTCCTTGAGGGATTGATGTCCCCGGTCTCTCTCCATCATTCCCAGCCTCCTTCTCCTATCTCCACAGCTGAGATCCCACCTGCTTCCCAGCCAAACGCCCTCTGATCTCAGGTTTCTTGTCTTCCAGATCCTCTATGTGCAGGCATTCATCCCATTTCCTTGGTTTCTGGGCATAGGGTCTTTTATTTTCCTGGGAGGCAAGAAGTCCCAGTCCTCCTCCAGATCCCCAGCTGCCACCTGCTGGTTGTCAATTTTAACCTCATAAGTAGCATTGGGGCAAATAATCAGAGTGTACAGGTGAGTGTCTTTATTGACCTATAAAGGGAATGGGGGAATATTTCAGTTCCATTTTGAACATCTGTAGATCCCAAGCATTAAATGCACCAGACCCTCAGTTCCCTGAATGCCACAACCCACATAGTCACAAACAAACCTTACCACACTCTTTAACCCATTTCTCTGGTTAACCATATATGGATTCTGGGCCTCTTCTCCTAGTACACACTCCTCTGGTCTCCCTAGCCTTCATCCTTCCCTGCACTGCAGCACTCATCATTCTCTGATCTTACCTGTCTTTCTGCCTGTCCCACTAGACTGAGCAGGGGTCATATATGGTTTATCTGTTGTGTCTGCAGCTTGCAGCATGAGGCCTGCCCCAGAGGAGGACCTCAGAGAGCTCCTGCATGGTACAACCTTTATACAGTCTTGCTAAAGAAGGCCTTGGGTGTGAAACACTGATTCTCCAATGACACCTATGGGCTTTTCTAGACTGGGTTCCTGCCTCTCTCCATGCTCCCACTTGCAGCGCTACTCTTTCTCAAGTCCCTTTGACTTTTCTCCTGTGATTATCTTTTCTAAGAATTCAATTCTCCCTAAAATGTCTTATCACTTCACAAGATCAAGTCATGTTCATCTTTTGAAGTGCAGCTCAGGAGAACTCTTATCTAAGAAGTATTTCCTAAGACTCCAGGTTAGGTAGGGGTCCTCTTCTGTGCTCCCACAGACGCCCATCATACTAGGTAGTCACTTTGCTTGACTCTTACCTTCACTGACTGTGAGTTCTGTGAAGTTAAAGGCTATGTCTGGCCCACTCTGTCCCCAGCCTAAGGCCCAACACAGAGTTAGTATTTGGTGAATCCCTGTTGAGTTGCTGATGAAATCACCTACTATCCTCTAGCCAACCTAGGTGTCTCTAACTTGATGTTACTATGATAAACTGACTCCCCATCCCTGTTTCTAAGTCCAACACTCCCTCCCTCCGCCCATCCTCTCCCATGTCTAGCAGTGGGGAACTGGGCCATGCCAAGCATTGTTCCACAAGAGGACCTCATATAACTTCTTAGGCTTTTGGATCAACTGCTCCTTTATGAAATCCTGCAATTTACAGCATTTCTCTAGATCTACTTTTTAACCTGTAAAATGGAGACGACAGTATTTAATTTATAGGATTTTGTAAGAATTAAATGAGATAACACATATAAAATGCATCTCCTTCCCTCTTGGCTGAGGACCAGCACACACTCACCCTGTACTTGATGGTCTTGTTCTCATGGTATTTCCCTCGGTAATGAAGGATGACCTGTACTTTGTTGTTGCCAAAGCCACAAATGTCAGGGCCTGGAAATTAAACCCCAAAGCATAATTTCACATAACTTTAAGGCAGTTTGCCTGGTCTAAGGCCAAGACCCAAGACAAACATAGCATGTGTATTAATCAGGGTCCCAGCAGGATACAGATGGCACAATCAAATTTGGGATTATTTGAGAAGGATTTAATAAAAGGACTATTTACAAAGGTTGGGGCAGGACATTGTGAAAACATAAAGTATAGTGCTATGCTCGGGGCTAACAACAATGGGGTTCTACCCCTAGGCCTAAAGGGACTAGAAGGAGTGCTTGGCAGAGCCTGGAAGAAAGAATCCTGTGGAAAAGACAGGCAAGAGAGAAGCTGACTTTCAGTTGAGGAACACAACTCTCTTTTCCACCTCTGATCTCCCAGGGCTCCCATTGACCAAACCCAACCAGAAACCCCTTCTGTGCCAGGCATTTTATACCATGTCATTTAATTCTTACAAGTAGGTGTTACTATCCCCCACTTTTAGCTGGGAAAATTGTGGCTCAGAACAGTTAAGCAGGTTGCTCAAAGTCAAACAGCTAGGAAGTAGCATTGTTGGTATTCAAACCCAAGCCTACCTAGAAACAGAGCCTGGGGCCCTTTATGCTTTGTAAAAACTCTAGAGGGAACTCTAGAGATCATCAGTGTCTCCGAGCCCAGAAAGCCTTATCTGGCAACAGTTAGGAATAGATTTAACATAATTTTCTTTTCTTTTTTTGAGACAGAGTCTCAGAGTCTCACTCTGTCACCCAGGCTGGAGTGTAGTGGTGTAACCTCAGCTCACTGCAACCTCTGCTTCCCAGGTTCAAGCAATTCTGCTGCCTCAGCCTCCTGAGTAGCTGGAATTACGGGCACCTGCCACCACACCCGGCTAATTTTTTTTTGTTTCTCGAGACGGAGACTTGCTCTGTCACCCAGGCTACAGTGCAGTGGTGCGATCTTGGCTCACTACAACCTCCATCTCCCAGGTTCAAGCAATTATCCTGCTTGGTATTACAGGTGCCAGCCACCATGCCCAGCTAATTTTTGTATTTTCAGTAGAGATGGGGTTTCACCCATCTCTCGAACTCCTGACCTCAGATGATCTACCCGCCTCAGCCTCCTGCCACCCAGAGTGCTGGGATTACAGGCGTGAGCCACTGCACCCGGCCTTAACTTAATTTTCAACCTTACCTCCCATGTTACCTCTCTCTGACTATCCAAAACATACACGTGCTTAAGTAAGATCTGGACTGCCCCAAGGAGGCCTAGTTACATATTTAGGTTACAGATACAACACTCTGGACACATTTCAGATGCTAAAAAAAGGTCACTTCCTTGACCTCCTGTGCCTTTCTCTCACTGAGGCAGAGTATAGTGCCTTATTGTAGTGTACCCGTGAGAGGGTCTACGTAGCTGATGACCTCCTTCTCCTCTTCTGAGCACTGGAGAATGTCTCCCTGTGCTATAGATTTCTTAATATGGTACCATGTGCCTCCCCACCTCTGTGGTTTACTTATATTAACATTCAGGTTTCGAGTTGCTTTTTTCAGGTCTTTGAAGAGTCCTACCACATGGAGGCAGGGGTGGAGTTACCATATTAGACATTTTCTGTTCCAAGTGAATCTGAACGTTTTCAACAACTACAGTGGCTGTCATTAGGACCTAATGGAGCTGACAGTGACTGCTATCAGAGAGCTTACCAAACATGACGTAATACTCGGATCCTGAGTGCATATCCTCCTGGTTCAGGGTGGCAGGAAAGAGTTTTACATATCCGCCACCACAATCGATGCTTTGCTTGTGTTTTACTGAAAACTGAACCACCAAGGTCTCATTCTCATTGCTGAATGCTTCAACCTGGTTGAGAAGGCATAAAACTTGGCATATTCACTAGTTTGGAGACCTAGAAGCAGAAAGCACAGTCTTCAGGCTTAAATACCCCAAAAGCAGCCAGAGAGATCCAGCACTTAACCTCACCAATCTCTGGTATTTTCTCTCATACCTGGGCTGAAAGCTTTGCACACATTCTTTTATTCAAGCCTCAGAGCAACCCTGCAAAATGAGTATTATCTCCACTTTCAATCAGGAGGCTGAGTCATAAGGGGGTGAGTCACCTGCCTAGGGCCACATAGCTAGTAAGGAGCCAAGCTGGAATTTTAAGCCATGTTTGTCTGATTCTTTCCGCATACCATCCTACCTCTGATTTTCAAGAGATACTTGAAGACTGTTCTACAACTTTACAAAACAAAGGCCTGTTTTTCCGAGGCTTCCCTGGGTGACCAGAATGAGGTTCTACCACACAAAAGTGCTGTGGTAGAAAGAGTCCCTGCACTTTCCAGACATCTTTCTACCATAGCCTCATAGATCAAATAGTAATCATTGCTAGCATTCACTGAACACTTACTTGTTACCAATGTGTTTCATTCACATATATTACTACTGTACTTAATCTTCATAATAACCCCATGAAGTGGGTTCTCCTAATTTCTCTGCTTTATCATGAAGCCATTGAGGCTATTTCACTCGTGCAGGATCACTCAACCAGTTCATTTAATTCTAGAGCCCCCATCTTCAACTATAAGACTTTACTTCCTCCTCCAGAGAGTATCAGGGCAATAATAGATCTCAGAGCCCTTCTAGTCTAACCACATTACTTTATAGATGAGCAGACCAAGCCCCAGGGAGGAAAAGTTACTTACCCAAGATCACAGAGTCACAAATGAAATCATGCCATACAAGCCAAGTCTCCTGGCTTCTGGGCTAGTGGTCTTTCTATTATTCCATGCTGCTGCCCAGCTTACTGGTTAGGGCTCTGTTAACTCTCTGAGTCTCACTTCCACATCAGCAAAACATGCCGAATTATTCCTATCTCATAGGATTCCTGGTGAAGGTCAACTGAGTAAGAGATCTGAGAAGTACTTTGTAAACTGTCAACATAAAATGCAAGGGGCTATCATTAGTCATACTTGGTGAAGGTCCTTTTTTCTGTTTGTTTGTTTTGTTTTGTTTTTTTTGAGACAGAGTCTTGCTCTATCGCCAGGCTGGAGTGCAGTGCATAATCTTGGCTCACTGCAACCTCCGCCTCCCACGTTCAAATGATTCTCCTGCCTCACCCTCCCAAGTGGCTGGGATTATAGGTGCCCGCTACCACGCCCAGCTAATTTTGTATTTTTAGTAGAGACAGGGCTTCGCCATGTTTGCCAGCCTGGTCTCGAACTCCCGACAGGCGTGAGTCCCCACACCCGGCTGGGTCCTTCCTTATGATCCCACAGCTCTCTGTACTTTCCTGGGTCACACTATGTTGAAACTAGGTTTATTTCAGTCTCTTTGAATAATTTTTAGCTTCTGAAGAACAGGGGCATCTTTATATTCCCTGAATCTGGAACAGGACCTGACATAGAAGAAAGGCTCGATAAGTATATGTTAAATTACACGGAAGAATCACAGATCCTGATTCAGACATCTCATGAGCATTTATTGTACACCAGGCTCTGTGGTAAACACTTTCATGTCTGACATTATGTTAGGAGCTGTCTACATTTTAAATAATATGCTTGGCCTGGCATGGTGGTTCATGCCTCTAATCCCAGTATTTTAGTATGTCAGGGCAGGAGGATTGCTTGAGGCCAGGAGTTTAAGACCAGCATGGGCAACGTAATGAGACCTTGTCTTTGCAAAAAAATTTAAAAATTAGTTGGGGATGGTGGTACAGGCCTGTAGTCCCAGCTACTCCAGAGGCTGAGGTGGGAGAATCATTTGGGCCCAGGAGTTTGAGGCTGCAGTGAGCTACAATCACACCATTGCACTCCAGCCTGGCTGACAGAGCAAGACCCTGTCTTAATCAAAACAAAACAAAATTGAACAAAGTATGCTTACTTCCCCAAAGACCCCAAGAACAGCTAGAATAACCAGGGAAGACTTCATAGAGGAGGGAGTGTGCACAAGGGAAAGAGCACTGAACCTGCAGGCAAAACCAAGTTTTGAGTCTCCATTCTGCCAAACCCTACTTTGTAGCTCAATTCCACCTGCCTTCTCTCTGAGCCTCTTTTGTAACCCAGGACTCTTCTAGAGAACCAGGAGGTATCTAATGAACCTGAATAAGATACAATGTGAGGGACAACAACCGAGGGACAACAACCAAGAAACCATGAGTGGCTGAGCAGACTACCCTCACTGGCATCACCAAGGCACAGCTTCCCGTGGATCATGCCGTTTCCAATTTCTCTCTACTCTGGAAATGGTTTTCCCTTTAATACCGTTTAATACTCTGGGAACAGTTTTCCAGAGTGGATTTAAAATTTAAAATTCTCAAGCCAGTTCATAATTCTCTCCTTTAATCAATATGAAAATGAGATTCATAACAGTAGCCAGGAGGAAGAAGATAGGAAATCACTTCAGGGAATGATCAATGGATTCTACTTAGAGGACAAAAGCTTTCTCAGACAAAAAACCCAAGCCTGCAGAAATTGTGCTCAGAGCTCACCCTTCCTCCACAATATTATTTGGCTCTTAACAAAAGCCCTGTCTAATGAGCATGGCAGGCGATGGATGGTTATTATCTCCATCTAGTATTGAAGCTCAGAGAAATAAGAATTGCCAAAATTATGCAGCTAGTAAGTCTGGGAGTTAGCCCTAGGTCTGTCTGCTCCTCTCTGCGTCACACTAAGCTCCTCTAGGGAAGAGCAACATTTGGATGTTATACAGTGCCTTCCCCTGTTTCAAGTGCAGCGTGCTATTTTTAAAATCCTAGGGGGTTGGGGAAAGCAGCATAGTCCAGCAGTAATGAATATAGTCCCTAGAGTCAGATCCAGAATCAGGTTCTACCTCTTGCCAGCTGTGTATATAGCCTCGGGCAAATAACTTCTCTGAGGCTCCTCCGGAAACCTGGGAAAATAATAGTAATCACTTATTAAAGTTGTTAGGAAGACTAACAAGGATTTGTGGAAGGGCTTAGTTTTGAACTCCTGTTATTCAATTAATGGACATATTATATTTGTGGAGAGTTCATTCTTTTCCATCTGCTAATTTTTTTAGTATATGTGCTGCCAAAGTGAGCATTCCATCTACTAATTTTTTATTTTAGGACAGAGAAATGAATTGGGTGGGCCAAGTGCAGTGGCACTCACACCTGTAATCCCAGCAATGTGGGAGGCTGAGGTGAGCAGATCACCTGAGATCAGGAGTTTGAGACCAGCCTGACTAACATGGTGAAATCTTGTCTCTACTAAAAATACAAAAATTAGCTGGGCGTGATGGCACATGCTTGTAGTCCCAGCTACTTGGGAGGCTGAGGCCAGAGAATCACTTGAACCAGGGAGGCAGAGGTTGCAGTGAGCCAAGATC
>NW_026652283.1:52096964-52115314 GCF_009828535.3 Hylobates moloch
CCAGATGGCCTGAAGTAACTGAAGATCCACAAAAGAAGTAAAAATAGCCTTAACTGATGACATTCCACCAGTGTGATTTGTTTCTGCCCCACTCTAACTGATCAATGTACTTTGTAATCTCCCCCACCCTTAAGAAGATACTTTGTAGGCCGGGCGCGGTGGCTCACGCTTGTAATCCCAGCACTTTGGGAGGCCGAGGCAGGCGGATCACGAGGTCAGGAGATCGAGACCACAGTGAAACCCTGTCTCTACTAAAAATACAAAAAATTAGCCGGGCGTGGTGGCGGGCGCCTGTAGTCCCAGCTACTTGGAGAGGCTGAGGCAGGAGAATGGCGTGAACCCGGGGGGCGGAGCTTGCAGTGAGCGAAGATTGCACCACTGCACTCCAGCCTGGGCGACAGAGCGAGACTCCGACTCAAAAAAAAAAAAAAAAAAAAAAAAAGAAGGTACTTTGTAATCTCCCCGACCCTTAAGAAGGTTCTTTGTAATTCTCCCTACCCCTGAGAATGTACTTTGCGAGATCCACCCCCTGCCCCCAAAACATTGCTCCTAACTCCACTGCCTATCCCAAAACCTATAAGAACTAATGATAACCCACCACCCTTTGCTGACTCTCTTTTCGGACTCAGCCCACCTGCACCCAGGTGAAATAAACAGCCATGTTGCTCACACAAAGCCTGTTTGGTGGTCTCTTCACATGGACGCGCATGAAAGTGACCATCCTGGCCAACATGGTGAGACCCCGTCTCTACTAAAAATATAAACATCAGCTGGGCAGGGTGGCGTGCACCTTTAGTCCCAGCTCCTCAGGAGGCTGAGGCAGGAGAATCGCTTGAACCTGGGAGGCAGAGGTTGCAATGAGCCGAGATTGCACCATTGCACTCCAGTCTGAGTGACAGAGCGAGACTCCATCTCAAAAAAAAAAAAAAGGAAATGAATTTGGTGATTGGGTGATATCACAGACAAAAACAGTTGTATAAAAGTCAGAATTTTCCCAATCAGCGTATTAATATACAATAATTATATGTGCTAATACTGAGTTCCAGTATTTACCTTTAACTTTTTCTTTGTCTCCTTAAAATTTTCCTGCAGCGAGCTGAAATTTACCATAATCCGGCTGATGTTTAGACTGCATCCATCGTTTTTTCCATTCATCTATGAGTAAAGGAGAAAAAAAGAACGTAAAGACAAAATGCAGCTAATACTGACCAAGACTTACAGGAATGGTAAGGGTATGTCAAGGGACGACTCCAATATTCCTGAAATTCCTTTCATTGTCCAATTGTCTGAATCCCACTATTTGTGTATTACCATGTGAAGTGGCTTGAATACCAAGTAGTAGAGGCACTTATACTTTAATACCCTACTTCACCCTCCTCCATGACAGTTAAGAGCTGAAAATCACCATGGGAATGTATGGTTGAAAGGCATGAAACAGGCCGGGCGAGGTGGCTCACACCTGTAATCCCAACACTTTAGGAGGCCAAGGTGGGCAGATCACAAGGTCAGGAGTTTGAGACCAGCCTGGCCAATATGGTGAAACCCTGTTTCTACTAAAAATATAAAAAATTAGCCAGGCGTGGTGGCGGATGCCTGTAGTCCCAGCTACTCAGGAGGCTGAGGCAGAAGAATCACTTGAACCCGGGAGATGGAGGTTGCAGTGAGCCGAGAATGCACCATTGCACTCCAGCCTGTGCCACAGAGCGAGACTCCATATCAAAAAATAATAATAATAATAAAGGAAATGAATTTGGTGATTGGGTGATCACAGACAAAAACAAAAGCAAAAGAAAGGCATGAAACATTTATTCTCATAAAAGTAGATGGAAAAATGTGCTTAGAGGGACTCATCCCTTATACATATTTATGTTTAGTAAAATAATAAAATCAGCTCACCAAGTAAAGAGATTAGCAACAACATTTTATACCTTCTTGAATTAGTAATGATGACAATGAACAATCAATTTCCATTTACCCTGTTCTGTTGCTTAAACTTTCTAATCTCTTTCTTGTAGTTTCAAGGAGATGCTGATAAATTTGTTTTGCTTTGGCATGGATGGCATGTAGACAAAGAGGCATTCTTCTTGGGTCCTGGCACTCCAACCAAACATTCAGTGCCTTTCTGATTTTATGCTTCAGAGTTGCTGATTCCCATTTCCTGGGCCCACTATGGGTCCCAGAGTCACAGGGCAATTTGGCAGCTTGAGCTGGAAGAGGCCTTTGGGGTAACCTTTATTTGATCTTCTCCTTGTAGTTCAATGGATAGTTCTCTACTCCCACTCCCCAGTATCTAGGTTTTGTTTGTTTGTTTCGTTTTTTTGAGACGGAGTCTCGCTGTGTCTCCCAGGCTGGAGTGCAGTGGGCTGATCTCGGCTCACTGCAACCTCAGCCTCGCAGGTTCAAGGGATTCTCCTGCCTTAGCCTCCTGAGTAGCTGGGATTACAGGTGCCCGCCACCTCACCCGGTTTATTTTATTTTATTTTTTGTATTTTTAGTAGAGATGGGGTTTCACCATGCTGGCCAGTCTGGTTTCGAATTCCTGACCTCAAGTGATCCGCCTGCCTTGGCCCCCCAAAGTGCTAGGATTACAGGCATGAGCCACCGTGCCCAGCCCCCACTATCTAGGTTTATTACCTTATCTCTACCTATGAATATCCCACATCAACACATATCCAGTAAGACCACCCTGAGCTGGCTCTGTCAGCTCCTATTACTCATGTCTGATGACTCAACTGTTTCCCCTTATGAGACCCAGGGGACTTGAGCTTGCTTTTGAAAGAGTTAAGAACATGCCACTCCAAAATATGCTGCTCTTCCATATGGACTATTTTGAATTAAAGGCACTTATAAAACAGCAAGTGCAAGAAGATCACTCTGACCTTCATTCTGTTTCTGAAAAGCAGAGGATAAAATCCCCACATGAAAGATGTCTTCCCTATACCAAAAGGAAAGTAACATTTTTATTATCAAAGACAGGAAGTTGAAGCCAAAGGAAATCTATATAAACAAACTTTGTTAAACTAACCCTTATCTCCCTCATCACTTCTCTACCTAATTATCCTGGCCCAAGCCACTTTCCCTTACCACGTTTCACAACTTACTATTCTTTGTCCAATTCACCACATAAATAATTGACTCTAACTGCTTCTATAGGTCTTCATTTCCTTAAGAGGGCTTCCATGTCACATAAAACTTACATTAAATACATCTCTATGCTTTTCTCCTGTTAATCTGTCTGATGTCAATTTAATTTTCAGGCCCAGCTGAAAAAATTCTAAGAGGGAAGAGGTTTTACCTCCTCAACACTTTCTGTGGTCTCCCCCTGTCTCTTTCAAGGTCATGGTAATTAGACAGGTCTTGGTGACCACCTCTGTCACTCCCTCCTGAGGGAGGGGCCCCAGAGCTTCTTTGTGCCTTAACTTGCTGTGGCTTGAATGAATTGGATCCTGCTACTCTGACCATCATCGACCCAGTGAAGGATAAGGGTAGATGCCAAGGCAAAAAGATGTATTATGTGTTAGGCCTTCATGGGGCTCTCTAAAAACTTCACCTTATTCATGCTCATGGACAATGCTGTGAGATAGGTTTTTTGTTGGTTGTTTTTGTTTTTTGTTTTTAGGGTTTTTTTGGGTTTTGTTTGTTTGTTTATTTTGAGACAGGATCTTGCTCTGTCACCCAGGTTGTAGTGCAGTGGCATGATCATGGCTCACTGCAGCCTCAATCTCCTGGGCTCAAGCAATCCTCCCAACTCAGCCTCCTAAGCAGCTGGGACCAAAAGCATGCCACTACACCTGCCTAATTTTTTGATTCTTTGTTGAAATTAGGATCTCACTATGTTAGCCAGGCTGGTCTCAAACTCCTGGGCTCAAGCGATCCTACTTTCTTGGCCTCCCAAAGTACTGGGATTACAGGCATGAGCTACCACGCCTGGTTAGATAGGCATTTTTAAATTCCATTTCACATCTAGTAAGTGGTAGGCCTGAGATTTGAACCCAAATCTGTCTGATTTCAAAACTGTCTGATATAGTTTGAATGTAAGTCCCCACCAAACCTCACGTTGAATTGTAATTTCCAGTGTTGGAGGTGGGGCATGGTGGGAGGTGTTTGGATCATGGGGAGAATCCTTCATGAATAGTTTGGGATATCACCTTGGTGATCAGTGAGCTCTCCCTCTGAGTTTGCTCTGAGATCTGGTGGTTTTAAAGTGTGTGGCACCTCCCCCTCCTACTCTCTCTCTCGTTCCTGTTTTTCACCATGTGAGGTACCTGCTCCCCCTTCACTTTCCGCCATGATTATAAGCTTCCTGAGGCCTCCCTAGAAGCTGAGCAGATGCCAGAACCATGCTTCCTGTAAATCCTGCAGAATCGTGAGCCAATTAAGCCTTGTTTCTTTATAAATTACCCAGTCTCAGGCATTTCTCTTTTTCTTTTCTTTTTTCTTTTTCTTTTTTTTTTTGACGAAGTCTTTCTCTGGCCCAGTCTGGAATGCAGTGGCATGATCTCGGCTCACTGCAACCAACGCCTCTGGTTCAAGCGTGCCACCACGCCCGGCTAATTCTTTATATTTTTAGTAGAGACGGGGTTTCATCGTGTTAGCCAGGATGGTCTCCATCTCCTGACCTCGTGATCCACCCACCTTGGCCTCCCAAAGTGCTGAGATTACAGGCCTGAGCCACCGCTCCCGGCCCTAGTCTCAGGCATTTCTTTACAGCAATGCAAGAATGGCCTAATACATTGTCTTTTCTCTGAAAGAAGAAAGAAAAAGTGCAATGTAGAAAAAACGTGTGTGATAACCATAGCTACTGTTTAGAACTGTATGTCAGGCATTGTGCTGAGTACTTTCATGCATCATCTCGTTGCATTCTCTTAATAGCCCTGTGATGAATGTCCTATTTTTTCCTCATTCAAAAGACAGAGAAACGGAAGCTCAGAATCTTGCCCAAAAGCCCAGTTGTAAGTAAGTGGGTAAGCCAGGCTCAGACCCAGTTCTAGGTAGCACCAAAATCTGTACTTTTAACTTCTACATATGACTTCCCATGAAATCACGTGTGAGAAAAGCCCTTTATAACCCGAAGAGTGTGCCACAAATGTAAGAGTCAATCATAGTAGCACTTCACGGTCTGTAATTAATAGTTTGTGTATAATTTGAGAATGTCTGTCTTCCCTACCAGACTAGTCAAATCTATAACTATTCTGCTGACCGTTGTGTGCCAGTATTTAGCACAGAGTAATAACCAAAAATATTTGTGAATAACTGAATGGATGCATGATCATGTCTTTCGCCTAAGCCATAAGATTCTTAGCCTTGCTAACGGATTCTTAGCCTTGCTAACTCTTTTATTCTCCATTTGACAAAGGTTAATTGATTCTAAAAAGCTTGCAGAAATCGTTGTATAACTTTGGCCTTGAACTTTATGGTAGAAGAGGTTAGAATAGAACTCAAAACTTCTCAGTGCTAATTATTTTTCTGGGTGAACAGTATCAATACAAATCAAACCTGACACAATTTAGGGTGTCTCAAAATAAGGAGTCTCTCTTTTTGTTAGGAGAATAATATCATATGATTAATGAAGTTCCTTTAACTTTTCACATTTTTTCTCTTAACGTCATAACATCATAAAAGGCTCAAGCCAGAATGACCCTTTAGTGGTCATTTAATCTGACTTCCTCATATTAGAGGTAGGGAAACTGAAACCCAGAGAAGGAAATGATTTGCCCATGCACACAGAGTTGTCAGTTAGAGATCTGAGACTAGAACCCAGTTCTTCTGCACCCTTGTTTCGGGCTCATTAATTCCTTTCTTCAAGAAATGCTTACTGAGCATTCACTCTGTGCCAGGTATCAGGTGCACAGAAATGAGAATCTGACAAGTCTTTTCAGGGACCTGTGAGCTTTAGGGAGTTCATAATCTGGTGAAAGAGACAGATAAGTAAACAAACAGTAAACAGGTAAACAGACAAGTCAAACAACAGTGTGGTAGGGGTAGTGATAGAAAGCACAGGGCAATAAAATTCAGAAAAACACTGACTGCTCGTCGGGGTCAAGGCAGACTTCAGAGAAGGCATGCCTGAATGTCACACGAACTTATCTCTGTATCTGTACTTCCCAGAGTGTCTGGCTTGTGATGTAGCTCAAATCAAAAGACCTGGCTAGGGACTCATTTCTGCCACCGCCTTCAGCAGAATTTTTGTTTTTTTAGACAGCTTCTCACTCTGTTGCCCAGGCTAGAGTGCAGTGGTCCAATTTCAGCTCACTGCAGCCTCTTCAGCAGAATCTTGACCCTCTCTGAGATTCAGTTTCTTCATCTGTAGAAAGGGATTACCAAAGGTATAGAGTTTCTTCTGGGAGAATTAAGTGAAACCGCATGCAACACCATGTTAGGCACACTAGAAGTGATCAATAAATACTACTTGAGTATTTGTGTGCATATGTAATCTGTGCATATGTGTATATGTATACAAAGATATACATAGGTAAAGAGATGTAAATATTTTTAGATTTGAAGGTAAAAGTTGTGCTTTCTGGGCACCTAGTCCTTAGGCTCAGACAGAATAGGTCCATTAGAAATGCTTATTTAGATAAAAATACGTATTTGCTGCCTTTATTCCACATAATCAGATTATATTCTGCAAAAGAGAATTTGCTAGATAAGTTAAAGCTTATCTCTTCAGGTACAAACATGTTGTCTACATTTTCAATGAGAAATTTTTCTAGACATAATAAAAGACCCTGACCTCTAATATATAGAATCCTAAACAAAATTTATACTTTCCCAAGAGTTTGAGACCAGCCTGGGCAATATGGCAAAACCTCGTCTCTACAAAAAATAGAAAAATTAGCCAGGCATGGTGATGCATGCCTGTAGTCCCAGCTACTTGGGAGGTTGAGGTGGGAGGGTCACCTGAGCCCAGAGAGGTCAAGGCTGCAGTGAGCCGTGATTGTGCCACCGCACTCCAGCCTGGGCGACAGAGTGAGACTGTCTCAAAATAATAATAATAATAATAATAATAATAATAATAATAATAATAATAATAATATAATAATAATAATAATAATAATAATAATAATAATAATAATAATAATTTAAACGTTCTTGAAGACTCAAGGCCTGTTTTAGGCTGTAATGTACGGCAGAGGTTTGGGTCTGGTTTTGTAGTGTTTCTGTCTCCACTGTCCTTGTTCTGCTGTGAGCACTCACTTCTCTCTGAGATCCATGTTTGCCTCTAGCAATCCAACTGATTCTCATGAGACCAGTAGACCCACATCCCTGCTTACCTGACTGCCAATTTACCTGCCTACTGCCTTTTCTTTCTTTCTGCCTGCCGGTCTACCTGTATGTCTGCCACATAGACCATAATAATTCAAATATTTATCAACTGTTAAAAAGCCTTGTGGGGTGGTGAACAGCATGAGATAAGAATCTCAGCCTTTCCACCCATTTCTGTATATGACCTGCGTGAATCACTTTTCTGAATCTGTGTCCTCATTTATAAATAAGGATTATATTTAAACTCTTTAAAGAAAGGAATCCTGTGCACATAGTAGGTGCTTAATAAATGTTTGTGGACTAACAGATTGGCATGAGGGCCAAATTAATTAAGATAATAAATATAACTATTGCTGCTGTCATTGAATGAGAGCCTTTAGCAGGTCCTCTATTTATCTTGGAGGCTGTCATTTCTAATCAACTATACCCTAGAAAGCAGGCCAAATTTGCTAAAAAAGTGTACATTAAATAAGAGCCTCTATGCTCAAAGCAGAAAATAATATAAGCTTTTCACTTAAATATTTACAGAGAAACTATGCTGTGCCAGTCTGAGTGCTAGATACCAGGGTGCTAAAGTGAGCAAGACAATTCCTCAAGCCCTTAAGTCCTCAAGGAATTCACAGTCTAATGGGAGAGACAGGCAAATAAATTATCTGCTTTTCTTATTTTATATTTCTTCATTTTTCAAAGTAAAATAATTTATTGTAGAAAATGTAGACAGCCTAGAAGAAGCAAATAAGCAGTAAAAACATCCATGATACCTACTGCTCAGAGATGACCATTGTTAACATTTTGATACACTGTATTTCCTTCTAGCCTTTTTTTTTTTTTTTTTTTTGGAGACAGAGTCTTTCTCTGTTGCCCAGGCTGGAGTGCAGTGGCATGACCTTTACTCACTACAACCTTGTCTGTCAGGTTCAGGTGATCCTGCCACCTCAGGCATGTGCCACCATACTGGCTAATTTTTGTATTTTTTTTTTTTTTTTTTTTAGAGATGGGGTTTCACCATGTTGCCCAGGTTGGCCTCAAACTCCTGGGCCTAAGCAATCTGCCTGCCTTGGCCTCTCAAAGTGCTGGGATTACAAGGTGAGCCACCGCTCCTGGCCAGAATGTCTTTCTACTGGGATTGGTCTGATGTTTTTCTCTTGGTTAGATAGAGGTTATAGGTTTGGGGGAAGAAGACCACAGAGGTAAACAGCCATTCTCATCACATCATATTAATGGTGCATGCTATTAACATGACTTATCACTGATGGTGTTAACACCAATCACCTGACTGAGGCGGTATGTGTCAGGTTTCTCCATTGCAAAGTTACTCTTTTTTCCCCCTTCTTTCCATACTGCACTCTTTAAAAGAAAGTCAGTATGTACGGTCCACACTTAAGCAGTGGGGAGATATGCTCCATCTCTTTGAGGGCAGAGTATTTACATAAATTATTTGGAATTCTTCTGTACAGGAGATTTGCCTATTTGTCCCTGTTTATTTACTCAATCATTTCTTTATACCCATATGGACTCATGGATATTTATTTTATACCTTATTATTTTTTTTTTAGAGATGGAGTCTCACCCTGTCACCCAGGCTGGAGTGCAGTGGCACAATCATAGCTCAGTATAGCTTTGAACTCCTAGGCTCAAGGGATCCTCCCACCTCAGCTTCCTGAGTAGCTGGGCATGTGCCACCACAACTGGCTTTTTGTTGCTCAAATGTCTTTAGCCATTGGGAGCTCTTTCAGTTGTCTCCTATGTCCCTTTGACACACCCCCATCATTGTGATTTTTGAACACTTCCTTACTTTCTAGAACTATACGATGCTCGAGGCTCATCTTGTATATTCTCTTCTTCAGCCCTAGATCAGCCATTTCTCTAAGGAGGCCTAGTTCCTTTCATTGGACAATGGTATTATAAACCATGATATGGGCTCTGGTGTCATTTACTTTTTGAAAGTAAATGTTTTAATTGGAGTATAACATTTATTCAGATTTATTCAGATGACATTTATTCAAACCATAAGTGTATAGCTTAACGAAATTTTAAGAAGAGAAATTTAAGGCAAATTTTCCAGGTACCTGGAATTATAATTGTTAACTGATGTATTAATTCCAAAGTCTCACTGCATCCAACTCATGCATCCCCTCCCATATCTTCAAAACAAAATTACTAAAACCAAGTGGTCACATCTGATAAGAGAAGAAGAAGCAGCTTCAACAGTCTTTTCTTTTCTTTTGAGACAAAGTCTCGCTCTGTTACCCAGGCTGGAGTGCAGTGGTGTGATCCCAGCTAACTGCAACCTCCACCTCCTGGGTTCAAGCAATTCTCCTGCCTCAGCCTCCTGATTAGCTGGGATTACAGGCACGCACCACCATGCATGGCTAATTTTTTTGTATTTTTAGTAGAGATGGGGTTTTACCATGTTGGCCAGGCTGGTTTCAAACTCCTGACCTCAAGTGATTCACTCACCTCGGCCTCTCAAAGTGCTAGGATTATGGGTGTGAGCCACCACACCTGGCCAACAGTCTTTTCAATAGATTTCCTTCCTGCCTCCCTCCTTCTATATACTCACTTGTTTATTAAGGGTTTATTATGTGTCAGGCAGTGAACAAAATCAATCCCTTCATTCATGGAATTTATATCCCAATTGGCAGGTAAGATGACAAACTTTAAAGAAAATAACATATAAAAGGGCCGGGTGCAGTGGCTCATACCTGTAATCCTAGCACTTTGGGAGGCTGAGGCGGGCAGGCAGATCACTTGAACTCAGGAGTTCGAGACTAGCCTGGGAAACATGGTGAAATTCCATCTCTACAAAAAGTACAAAAGTAGTAGCCAGATGTGGTGGCAGGTGCTGTAGTCCCAGCTATTTTGGGGACTGGGGTGGAAGGATCGTTTGAGCCCAAGAAGTTGAGGCTGCAGTGAGCTGAGATTACACCACTGCACTCCAGCCTGGGTGACAAAGTGAGACTCTGTTTCAAAAAAAGAAAAAAATACATAAATATGTAATATAATATCAGGCAATAATAATTATGTGGGGAAAATTAAAAGTAGTAGGGTGTTATTTAACATACGGTGGCTAGCCTCTATGCCGAGATAAGATTTGAATAGAGATTGACAAGGACAGGGAGTCAGCCACATCCCAGGTGAGCTACACAGGTAGAATGCCATGGAGAAGGGTGTAGGAAAGGGAGCTAGTGCTTACTGAGTCCTTACTATGTACCAGACACTGTGCAAAATGGCTTCCATACTTCACCTTATTCAGTCCTCACCGTGCTCAGCAACGAAGTTAGAATAATCACTTCCATTTTATGGAAACTCGGAGAAGTTAGTAAATTACCCAAGGTCACCCACTGAGCAAGTGGCAGAATCAGGACTTGAAGTATCATCTGTGTGCTCCAAGACTTCACTCTCGCCTCCACATCCCTGTGGTGTCCAGAGAGATCCTTGCCATCGGTTTGTACTTCAGACCTGGAAAGGCCAGCTGGATCAGGCCTATTCGGTTCGGGCATCGGTCCAGGGTGATTCTTCCCCAGGCTCAGCATGTCCAAGTATCCATGATTCACAGACAGTCTCAATCACTTATCAGTCGGGGGCCTGAGCAGCAGAGTGTTCTTCAGCCCTGCTGAGCTGTCCTCGGTGGGTCTGAGCCAGCTGCGAACAGAGGCCCTTTGTCTCAGAACGTCTCTTTGGCCAAGTTTTCATAGTCGAGTCTGAGTGTTGACAGAATTAACATTCACACACACACACACACACACACACACAAGCACACACACACACCCCTTGTGACTCCTACATCATTCAGTCCCTCGTTTGAATTCCAGTTTCTTTCTGCCTGATTTTGTACTTTTTCAACAGTCACTACTGTCACCATTAGCCCTCCCCCATACCTGAACTGATGATCCCACAGTTCAATCTACCAACGTTTATTTATTTATTTACTTTTTTTAGAGACAGAGTCTTGCTATATCACTCAGGCTGGTCTTGAACTCCTAGACTTCAGTGATCCTCCTGCCTTAGCCCCGAAAGTAAATGGGATTACAGATGCAAGCCACTGTGCCCGGTTTCTGCATATTTTAATATGCCAGTCCCTATGCAAGGTCTGGGATTCCAAAACGTCATGTTGTCCTTGAAGCCGCTGATATTATCATCTGCTGGCCACCTGACACTTGGCAGCTTGTAGCAGTGGCTAGAGAATCTTTTATGAAGGATGAAACCTGGATTCAACAAACATTTCTGCCACGGACTCACCATGTGACTTTAGGAAAACCATCTTTTCTCTCTGGGTCTCATTTTCCCCATCTGTACAATGAAAGGGTTGGATTCTAAAGGCCTCGCATGGCCGGGTGCGGTGGCTCACGCTGTAATCCCAACACTTTGGGATGCCAACGCTGAGGCAGGTGGATCACCTGAGGTCAGGAGTTTGAGACCAGCCTGACCAACATGGTGAAACACCATCTCTACTAAAAAATACCAAAAATTAGCCAGGTGTTGTGGTGGGTGCCTGTAATCCCAGCTACTCAGGAGGCTGAAGCAGGAGAATCGCTTGAACCTGTGAGGCAGAGGTTGCAGCGAGCCAAGATCATGCCATTGCACTCCAGCCTGGGTGATAAGTGCAAGACTCTGGCTCAAAATAAAATATAATTAAATTAAATTAAATTAAATTAAATTAAATTAAAATAAAAAAATAAAGCCCTTGCACATTCTCTGGTTGCTGTGTTGCTCTGTAGTCTGGGAAAACAGTAGAAAGAAAGGGCCCTGAATCAATTTCTGTTACAAATCCCTTAAATGCCCCTAGCATGTCATGTTCCCTTCTGGATCTCAGGTTTCTCACCTGTAAATGGGGAAAAGGCGGGCATTTGGGGTTAGATGAGCTCTCAGGAGCCTTTCAGTTCGGCCATTTGAAGAATGTAAGATTTACCTTTCTGGAGGGTGCTAAGCACTACTTACAATGTGAGCTAGCCATGTGCAGTGGTACACACCTATAGTCTCAGCTACTCAAGAGGCTGAGGTGAGAGGATCACTTCAGCCCAGGAGTTCGAGGCTGCCATAAGCTATCATCGTGCCACTGCACTCCAAGCCTGGGTGACAGAGTGAGGCCCCGTCTCTTAAAAAAAAAAAAAAGTGAGTCAGAAGGCCCTCAACTTATTGGACTTTTGGAAGGCAGTGGGGTGGGTAGCAGGAATAATGCAAGAAAAAAACTTTCAGACCTGATTCAAACCCTGGTTTTACCACTCAGCAGCTACGTGACCTCAAATTAGTCGACTTCTCTGGGCTTCAGTTTTACCATCTGTAGATTAGGAAAATAATAATTACTTTGCAGAGCTGAGATGAGGACTGGAGTGTGTAAAGCATCATGCTTAGTGACTAAGACTATGCTTAATAAAGGTTACTTAAGGCATCAGGTACAGGTTAGATATAAAAAATAAGGTTCAGCCAGGCGCAGTGGCTCACGCATGTAATCTCAGCACTTTGGGAGGCTGAGGCGGGCAGATCACAAGGTCAGGAGTTCGAGACCAGCCTGACCAACATGGTGAAACCCTGTCTCTACTAAAAATACAAAAATTGGCCCTGCATGGTGGTGCACACCTGTAATCCCAGCTACTCAGGAGGCTGAGGCAGGAGAATTGCTTGAACCTGGGAAGCGGAGGTTGCAGTGAGCTGAGATTTTTTCCACTGCACTCCAGCCTAGGCAACAGAGCAAGACTCCGTCTCAACAAATAAATAAATAAATAAAGTTCAAAAGCAGGAAATTTAACTCCAAAAACTGGAAAGAGCAAACAGTTCTCTTAATTTTTAATAGTTTTTTTTAAATTAAAAGGGTAATGACCAGGAGCGGTGACTCGCACTTGTAATCCCAGAACTTTGGGAGGCCGAGGCAGGTGAATCACGTGAGGTCAGGAGTTTAAGGCCAGCCTGGCCAACGTAGCAAAACCCAGTGTCTACTAATAATACAAAAATTAGCTGGGCATAGGTGGCGCACACCTGTAATCCCAGCTACTCAGGAGGCTGAGGCATGAGAATCAC
This sequence comes from Hylobates moloch, assembly GCF_009828535.3. Classification (NCBI taxonomy): domain Eukaryota; kingdom Metazoa; phylum Chordata; class Mammalia; order Primates; family Hylobatidae; genus Hylobates; species Hylobates moloch. Next base: position 52,110,249 of record NW_026652283.1, read on the forward strand.
TTAAACCCAGGAGGCAGAGGTTGCAGTGAGCCGAGATCGTGCCACTGCACTCCAGCCTGGGCAACAGAGTGAGACTGTGTCTCAAAATAAAATAAATAATAATAATAATAATTTAAAAGGGTAACACAAGTTCATTGCAGAAAATAATGAAAAAATTAAACTAATCTGAAATTCCATTATTTACCATTTTGGTACATTTTCTTCTATTCTTTTTTATGCACAAATATATTTTACATAGTGACTATATATATATAATTTTGGAAATTTTTCAAGACATTAGGTCGTAAACATTTCCCCATGACATTAAAAACTTCCAAGACATTCTATGGATATATCATACTTTACTTAATTGAGCCCTTACTGTTGGGCATTTAGGTTTGTCTCCAAATGTTTCCAATTACAAATAATGCTCACATGATTTATATGTTACATATGCGTAAAGTATTGCTCACATTTCTGATTATTTCTTGAGAGGAAAAAAAAATCCTAGGAAGGGAGTTACCTAGGAAAAGGATATGTACAATTTTAAGGTTTTGGCCAGAATTGTTTACTGGGGCTTAGAAAGGCTGTACTCACAATCCTACCAGCCAGGCCCCAGGTGCTGGGTCACAATGGAATCAGCAGAGGCTAATGCTTTGCCCCAATCCACTAGGCTGAGGCCCGTTGGGGTGGCTGGTCCCAGGGCTGTGGTGGGAAGCTCTTACAGATTGCAGGTAAGGGACTATCGGTGGAATCTTCCATGCTGTCACTGACGTTATTGCTTTCTTGCCCTGATCAGTCACCACTCCAAGTCCCTCCCATCACTTGCTGCAAACTGGCACCCTGGTCACAGTTTTCCTCTCTACTCAGGTCCATCATCATCCAGGTGATGTCTATAGGACAGCCCATCCAACTCCCTAGACTCTCAGTTTCCTCATCTCTGTTTCTACTCCAGGTTAGCCATTTGTCACTACATTCACACCCTAGGCCTTGTCATCAGCACAAACTGCTTTGAAATTTCAACCTCCAAAGTGCCTCACGCCTGTAATCCCGGCACTTTGGGAGGCCGAGGTGGACAGATCACTTGAGGTCAGGAGTTCGAGACTAGCCTGGCCAATATGATGAAACCCCATCTCTACTAAAAATACAAAAATTAGCTAGGCGTGGTGGCATGTGCCTGTGGTTCCAGCTCCTCAGGAGGCTGAGGTGGGAGAATTGTTTGAACCCAGAAGGCGGAGGTTGCAGTGAGCTGAGATCGTGCCACTGCACTCCAGCCTGGGTGACAGAGCCAGACTTCATCTCAAAATAAAAAAAAAAAAGAAGAAGAAATCTCAAACTCAAACACCCATTTCCACCCACCTCCATGACCATGGCCTCCTATCCTCCAATTCTCACACTGTGTTACTTGAACTGCATCTGTTCTTTGACACTTCTCGTCCCATTTCTTTTTAGTCACTTGGCTTCTTTCTGCCTAACTCTCACAGTCCTTCCTTCCTTCCTTCTTCCTTCAAACTTGTAACACTTTCTGTGTGCCAGGTACTTTACCAGGTACAGGGGTTGTAAAGTGAAAAGAGGTGGAGATCCATCAACTTGCTCGCTCTTCTCAACCCCCTTGCCCATTTGCCTTTCTGCAAAATCCCCACCTTGTGTCATCCAAACCTTCCACGTGCACTTTGTATTCCAAATTACTTACTTACGCTCTTCTCTACTTCCCTCTCAGCCAGAATTCTCCAAAATGTAACCCAACCCTGCTGTATTCATTTCCTCAGCTCCCCTCTACCCTTCAACCTAAGGTAGTGAGGCTTCCACCCCACCACTCCACTGAGTTGTCAAATGGTCTTCCTAACTGTCAAATGCAATGAATTCTTTCCAGATGTTCCCCTCCTTGGCTTCCCAGCTGCTTTTGACATTAGCTGTACAACCTTGGGAAAATCACCCAACCTCTCTGAACCCCAGTTTCCTCATCACTGAAAGAGTGAATAATAGAATCTTCCTTATAGAACTGGTGAGAAATTCAGTAAAATTATGTATAAAGAAAAAAATTCGGCCAAGCACAGTGGCTCATGCCTGTAATCCCAGTATTTTGGGAGGCCGAGGTGGGCAGGTCACCTGAGGTCAGGAGTTAGAGACCAGCCTGACCAACATGGAGAAACCCCATCTCTACTAAAAATACAAAATTAGCCAGGCATGGCGTTGCATGCCTGTAATCCCAGCTACTTGGGAGGCTGAGGCAGGAGAATTGCTTGAACCTCGGAAGCTGAAGTTGCAGTGAGCCGAGATCACGCCATTGCACTCCAGCCCGGGCAACAAGAGCAAAACTCTGTCTCAAAAAAATAATAATAATAACAATCCCAGCACATTGGGAAGCCAAAGCAGGAGAATTGCTTGAGCCCAGGAGTTCAAGACCAATCTGGGCCACATAGCAAGACCCCTGTCTCTACTAAAAATTAAAAAATTAGCTGGGTGTGCACCTGTGATTTTAACTACTCAGGGGCTGAAGGGGGATGGTCACTTGAGCTCAGGAGGTGGAGGCTGCAGTGAGCCATGACAGCACCACTGCACTCCAGCCTGGGTGACAGAGTGAAATCCTGTCTCAAAAACAAAAGAAAAAAGAAAAAGACTCACTGGTACACAATAAGCATTCAATAAGATAAAATTCAGACTCATTGAACTTGGTTTCCTGGGTCTCTGATAACCAGGAAGGGTTTGCCTTGGCTCATATGAGCATTTGGATCTCTGAAAAGGATAATTTCCCAGGGCAATTCATTCTTTGTCAACAAAAAATTATTGAGCACCTACTATGTGCCTGATCCAAGCACTTTTCTAGTTTCTGAAGCTATAGCAGTGAAGACAGCAGAGAAGCACTATGCTCTCAGGAAGTGAATCTAACAGTGAGGAGAGAGAGAAATGGAGAGACAGAGAGAGATAGTAACCATGCAAAGGCTTACATGGGAACTTTTTGGGGTGATGGAAGTGTTCTATATATTGATTGTGGCAGTGGTCACACAGGTGTATACATTTTTCTTTTTCTTTTTTTTTTTTTAAGACAGGGTCTCCCTCTGTCACCCAGGCTGGAGTGCAGTGGCACGATCTCAACTCACTGCAGCCTTGAACTCCCGGGCTCAAGTGATTCTCTCGCTTCAGCCTCCCAAGTAGCTGGGACCACAGGTGCACGCCACCATGCCCAGCTAATTTTTGTATTTTTTGTAGAAGCAGGGTTTTGCCATGTTGCCCAGCCTGGTCTTGAACTCCTGAGATCAGGCGATCTGCCTGCCTCAGTTTCCCAAAATTCTGGGATTACGGGCATGAGCCACCACGCCTGGCCTACATTTTTCAAAATTCAATGAATAATACACATTAATTGAGTGCATTTTGTTACACGTACATTATATCTTAAAAAGTTCATTTTTTAAAAGTAAGTTACATAGAGGGATAGAGTATAACCATATACAGGGGAATAATATTTGATAGGGCAAACAAGAAAATCCCCTCTAAGGGCCGGGCGCGGTGGCTCACGCTTGTAATCCCAGCACTTTGGGAGGCCGAGGCGGGCGGATCACGAGGTCAGGAGATCGAGACCACGGTGAAACCCCGTCTCTACTAAAAAATACAAAAAATTAGCCGGGCGTGGTGGCGGGCGTCTGTAGTCCCAGCTACTCGGAGAGGCTGAGGCAGGAGAATGGCTTGAACCCGGGAGGCGGAGCTTGCAGTGAGCCGAGATTGCGCCACTGCACTCCAGCCTGGGCGACAGAGCGAGACTCCGTCTCAAAAAAAAAAAAAAAAGAAAATCCCCTCTAAGAAGAAAATATTTAAGCAGAAACCTGAATGACGAGAAGGAGCAAACCATATGAAGACCTAAGAGAAGAATATTCCAGGCAGAAATCACATCAACTGCAAAGGCCCTGAGATGGGGTTGAAGACTGTGTGTCTGAGAAACAACAAGAAAGCCAATGTGGCTGGAACATAATGAACAAGCAGGAGATAAGAGAGGTAGGCAGGGGCCAGGCACGGTGGCTTATGCCTGTAATCCCAGCACTTTGGGAGGCTGAGGCAGGTGGATCACGAGGTCAGGCGTTCAAGACCAGCCTGGCCAACATAGTGAAACCCGTCTCTACTAAAAATAAAAATAATTAGCTGAGCGTGGTGGCAGGTGCCTGTAATCCCACCTACTTGGGAGGCTGAGGCAGGAGAATTGCTTGAACCTGGGAGGCAGAGGTTGCAGTGAGCCGAGATTGCGCCCCTGCACTCCAGCCCAGGAAATAGTGTGACTCCATCTCAAAAACAAAAGAGAGAGGTAGGCAGGGACTAGATCATGGAAGTTGTTGTGGGTCATAGTAAGAAGATTGGGTTTTATTTTAAATCTAATAGAAAGGCAGTGGAGGTTTTTAAAGTTCCAGAATGATACAATCTGATTTACATTTCAAAAAAGTCATTCTGAAATTTATATGAGAAAAGACCAAGGGGAAGCAGAAACAGAAGCAAAGGCCATTCAAGTTACTGCAGTAGTCCACGTGAGAGATGATAGTGGCTTGGACTAGGTGGGTAGCAATACAGGAGGTAAAAAAAAAAAAAAATCACGTGGCCGGGCACGGTGGCTCAAGCCTGTAATCCCAGCACTTTGGGAGGCCGAGGCGGGCGGATCACGAGGTCAGGAGATGCAGACCATCCTGGCTAACACAGTGAAACCCCGTCTCTACTAAATATACAAAAAATTAGCCGGGCGTATAAACCGGAGGTGAGGCAAGAGAATGGGTGAACCGGGGGGTGAGAGAGGGTGCCTTGATAACTGGGGGACAAAAAAAATCACGTTTAGGATTAGGTTTTGAAGGTACACTCAATTAAACTTGCTGATGGATTAAATAAAGAAGATGAGGGAAATAAAAGAATCAAAGATGATTCTTAATTTTTTTTTTGAGATAGGGTCTCTCTGTGTTGCCCAGGCTGAAGTCCAGTGGCACGATCATAGGTCACTATAACCTCAAACTTCTGGGTTCACACAATCCTCTTGTCTCAGCCTCCCAGGTAGCTGGGACTACAGGCACATGCCACCATGCCTGGCTAATTTTTTTTTTTTTTTTTTTTTTTTT
>NW_026652283.1:52115324-52117784 GCF_009828535.3 Hylobates moloch
CCCACCTCAGCCTCCCAAAGTGCTGGGATTATAGGTGTGAGCCACGAGGCCTGGCAATTAAGTACATTTTTTAAGGACTAATAAAAATGTAGAAATCTTGGTTATTTCCAGAATCATTTATGTTTTACTGTCAGTAGTAATGCCAGACAGTAGTCATGTCTACTGTTCCAGGTTGTCCAAAGGATTCAGCAGCAAAGGATGAAAGTGGTGGGAAGTTTTGCATAATGGTCGACCAAGGGCTAGTTTGGTGAGTGTCTTGCCTGTGATAATGGACAGGAAGACACCAGTTTTTTTATTTTATTTTATTTTGTTTTCTGTTGTGTTGTGTTGTGTTATGTTATCTTTGAGACGGAGTCTCACTGTATCACCCAGGCTGGAGTGCAGTGGCGCAATCTCGGCTCACTGCAAGCTCCGCCTCACAGGTTCAAGCGATTCTCCTGCTCCAGCCTCCCGAGTAGCTGGGACTACAGGCGCCCGTCACCACGGCCGGCTAATTTTTTGTATTTTTTAGTAGAGACAGGGTTTCACCGTGTTAGCCAGGATGGTCTCGATCTCCTGACCTCGTGTTCCACCCGCCTTAGCCTACCAAAATGCTAGGATTACAGGCGTGAGCCACCGTGCCCGGCCGTCGCTAAGTCTTAATGTAGGAAGATTTCTTGTAACGACAATTCTCTTCTTGGTGTGTTACTTTTTGGTGTATGTGTCAAGATTCAGTCCAATGATTCAGTCCAATAATTCAGTCATCCAATAATTCTTTACTGGGCTGGAAACAAAAGAAAATAAGGTAAATAGACAGTCACAGTGTGAGCAGGGCTGACACACAAGAAGCACAGGGGCTAAGAGAACTAGGGGAAGCCTAGGCAAGTCTTCCTGGAAGAGGTGAGGTCAGGCAGACCAAACCTTCCTGGACATAGTGCTGGATTGTGTTAATGATTTTGGCTTCATCAACTGTCTTGGGGCTTGAAGCTCCTCTTTTCCTGATTCCAGAGCATTTCATAAATATTTATTGATAATACCCTTAGGCATTTGGGCATTTACTCCCCCGCTGGACAAGTGGAGTTCAGTCCTTGGGGAAGTGATGGCAGGTCTGTTCATGTTCTCCCTACCTTCTACCAGGAGGAATTATGATGTGAGTAAAAGCCAGCCCGGGCAGGGAGATGGGCCCTCAAGCTAGCAGTCACAAGATTAGCCTCAAAGGGCTCATTACAAAGGATGGCTGAAATCCATCAGGAAGTAGGAGACCTTGAACCTATCCTTGGAAAAGGATTGTGTTTTGTTACAGTGAAGCTGAGGGGCTTTTTACATCCCACTTTGCAGCCAACTCCTGAACATTTTTCCTGTCTGCCCCTTCCGTGTATTCCTATCACTACCACTCTGGTATAGCCTCTCTACTTTTCACCATGAAGAGGGGAAAAATGAGAGAGAGGGGGAGAGAGAAATAAATAGAAATAAATAAATAGTGGGGAAAAAAGATTACAATAGCCTCCTGGATGGTTTTTCTGTCTCCAAACTCAACTTTAGTCAGCTTCACAATCCAGGTCCACTTACTTTCTAAAGCACTCTTTCTAATACCCAGGTCAGATCTTATTTCTCCCCACTTATCACCTTCACTAGCTTCCCACTGCCTTCAGCAAAAGGTCAGGCTCCCTAACCCCCTTGGTATATTCCCCACCTGCTCTCCAGCCTCACCCTAACTCCCCTCCCCTTCACACTTTCCTGTTCCCTGAAGATGCCACTGCTGGCTGTATCATTGTACATGCTGTTCTTCTTACCTGGAATACCCTTCTCCCCTTCTCTGCCCATCTGATAAACTGATTTATCCTTTGAAACATTGCTTAAGTTTCACCTTCTCCCTGAAGCTTTCCTGTCCAGGCCTTTTGCCTGGGCTTATTCCCACCTTCCTCTGTAGCACCTCTATACTTTGCTACCCTCAAAACAGTATTACTTGTATCACCAGTATCTGTACCATTGAACATTTGTCTTTAGGTAAGTAAGATTGGGAATTTGAGTCTCAGAAATGGGAAAAGGCTTATCCAGGGATCCGTGGTGGAATGTGGACTCAAATCCAAAACATCCCAATTCCCCAGCGAGTGCCCTTTCTACTGCACCCTCAAAGAATTAATCAGATTTCACATACACACACACACACACACACACACACACAGACACACACACGAAGAGCATTGTTTGTTTGTGGGCTGAAACAGTACTATTGAACATTTGTCCTTAGATAAGTAAGCCCTTCCATAATTCTCTGAAGTTCATGAGGCATCCTAGGGAAGAGACTGGACAAGATGACCTCCAAGATCCTCTGAACTCTGATATTTTATGAAACACAGAAAATTTGGCTGGGCGCAGGGGCTCACGCCTGTAACCCCTGCACTTTGGGAGGCCGAGGTGGGTGGATCACGGGAGGTCAGGAATTCGAGACAAACCTGACCAACATGGTGAAACCCTGTT
>NW_026652283.1:52122784-52137491 GCF_009828535.3 Hylobates moloch
CCAGGTGTTGAGGGAGGGGCAGGGGAGGGTCTCTGGGAGTTAGGGAGTGGAATGGGCAGCTGAGGCTTGCCTCTGGGGTGCTCAACTTTGGTGGAGCTGGTTGAAGTCGCTCTCACATGATTCCGTTCGTCATCTCTCTGTCCCTCCATCCTTCCTTCCCTCTATCCTTCTATCCTTCCATCCATCCATCCTTCCATTCATCCATCCCTCTACTGGGCCTATGAAGAAACCACGATGGTATCTGCTTATTTTAACAGAAATGCAGGGCCTGAGGGGGCCCAGAAGAGGCTTTGATCCAGCATGGGGTCTCAGGGAAGGCTTCTTGAAGAAAGTGACAACTGAGGTTAACCAGGGAGGAAGAAATGGGGGAGGGAGGAGGAGGAGCAAAGAGAAGACCATGGGCAAAGGCCAGAGAAAGGAAAGACTTGTAAATTCATATCATTTCTATAACAACTCCATACTGTACAATCAATGTTATTTACCCTATTGTGAGGAAAATGAGGCTCAAAGAGGGAACAAAGCACCAGCATTTGTTGATTATTGTACTATGTGCTAAGCACTGCACCAGGCTCTTAATAGGCATATCATTTAATCCTCACACTAGTGTGAGGAGGGTGTTATCATGCTCACCTTACAGATGAACAAACTGAGATTCTAAGAGACGAAGTAGCTTTCCAAGGTCACACGGAGATGGAATAGGGGCTAGAAACCAGGCCTTCTCATTCCAGTGCCTTCACTACACTTTCATTTAACTTCATTCATCTATTCAATGTCTATTTATCAGGCCAGGCATGGTGGCTCACGCCTGTAACTCCAGCACTTTGGGAGGCCAAAGTGGGTGGATCTCCTGAGGCCAGGAGTTTGAGATCAGCCTGGCCAACATGGTAAAACCCCATCTCTACTAAAAAATACAAAAATTAGCCAGGCATGGTGGCAGGCGACTATAATCCCAGCTACTTGGGAAGCTGAAGCAGGAGAATTTCTTGAGCCTGGGAGGTAAATGTTTCAGTAAGCCGAGATTCTGCCACTGCACTCCAGTCTGGGCGACAGAGTGAGACCCCGTGTCAAAAAAAAAAAAAAAAAAAGGCCAGGCATGGTGGCTCATGCCTGGAATCCCAGCACTTTGGGAAGCTGAGGTGAATGGATCACCACCTGAAGAGTACAACACCAGCCTGACCAACATGGTGAAACCCTGTCTCTACTAAAAATACAAAATTAGCCAGGCGTGGTGGCTCACACCTGTAATACTAGCTACTTGAGAGGCTGAGGCAGGAGAATCGCTTGAACCCAGGAGGTGGAGGTTGCAGCAAGCCGAGATCACGCCAGTGCACTCCAGCCTAGGCGAGAAGAGTGAAACTCTGTCTCAAAAAAAAAAAACAAAAAAAACACCAGCCTGACCAACATGGTGAAACCCCATCCCTACTAAAAATACAAAAATTAGCCAGGCATGGTGGCATGTGCCTGTAATCCCAGCTACTCAGGAGGCTGAGGCAGGATAATTGCTTGAACTTGAGAGGTGGAGGTTGCAGTGATCTGAGATCGTGCCACTGCACTCCATCCTGGGTGACAGAGCGAGACTCTATCTCAAAAAAGAAAAAAAATCCAGTATCTATTTATTAAGGTCCTCCTATATGCCAGGCACTGGGCTAGGACTGAAGATACAGTGGAGAACAAGACTGGCAAGTCTCCTGCTCCCATGGAGCTACCTTTCCAGTAGGGGACACAGAGTGTCATAAAGGAAGCAATAAAACAAGGCAATGACTTAGAGAGTTAGAGAGAGATGGAGAAAGCTTTCGTGCTGGGAGAGGAAAGGGGGTCAGGGAAGTCCTCCTTGAGGTGACACTTTGGCTGCCATGTATTCATCTGGGGCAAGTGTTCCAAGAAGAGGCAACAAGTGCAAAGGCTCTGAGAAGGAGGATGACTTTGTCACATTTGAGCATCAGAAAGAAAGCCAATGTGGCTTAAGCACAGTGAGGAAGGAGGTGACGCTGGAGAAAGGATGGAGTCAAGACTTCTCATGATATAAGCCATGGGAAGGATTTATAACTGGTGTAGTGGGAAGCCTTTAAGGGGAGTGACATCATCAGAATTATATTTTTAAAAGGTCACTTTTAGCTGCTGTGTGCTAAGTTGGGATGTCAGTGTATAATCAATCGGGATGTCAAGTACACAGTTAAAATATATTAACCTGCATGAATCAGAGTCCTATGGAATATATGTATATATATGTGTGTGTGTATATATATGTGTGTGTGTATATATATATAACATGTGTATATATGTGTGTTATATATATTTATATACACACACACACACATATATAATCCCACAGAAGACGTCTTGGCTACAAATATAAATTTGGAGGCATATAAGTGGTATTTTAAGCCACATAGCTAGATGAGATCTTTAAGAGAGAGGAGCAATTGGCCAAGAACCATGCCAAGTACCCAGAACTGAAGAAGAGAACCCGAGCCCTGAGAGGTGGGCAGAGAAAATGGAAGTAGCAAGGAAAACAATGACTGGCTCTAAAAATAAGAGCCTCCTTTAGAATTCTAGGTTGTTTGCCCATTGGCAGGGTGGTTTTCTCTTAAAGGGAGTGTCAAAATTGCAATTCAACTAATATTTACTAATCACCTACTATGTGCAGGGTGCTATGCCAAGTTCTGGGGAAGCAAAAACAGATAGGACCCAATCCTTGTTCTCCAGGAATTCTCAGGCCAGTTAGGGACATGGACCTTTAGGCAACTAATTTAGGATCAAGGAAGCCTGGTTTTGATGCCCTAATAAAGGCAAGAACAGCAAAAGCAAAGAGGCAGAGAGATGTACCAGATATTGTGAAATGACTTTACTTGTATCACCTCATATAGTTCTCTCAGTATAAATAACTATTGTTTTCCTCATTTTACAGAGGAAAGAACTGAATCTCTAAGACAGAGGATATACAACTGACAAGTAGTAAAGTCTGCATACACAGCCAGGTCTGTCTGACTTCAGAGCCCAAGTGCTTAATCACTCTTACATTTTGTGACGGTCTGATAGAGCTGGAACATAAGGTTCCTGGGAAGATGGAGCGTCCAGAGAACAAGGCAGAGGGAGATAAAGAGAAAAGGGGGAATAGGGCCGAATTGGCCCAGGCCTTGAATGCCAGCTGGAGGAGTTTGGATTTAGTTCCTCTGGGCCAGAGTTTTTCAATATCAGCACTATTGACATTTGGGGCCAGATAACTCTGTGTGTGGTGGTAGTGGGGTGGGGGTAGAGGGCTGTCCGCTGTGTTGTAGGGTGCTTAGCAGTGTCTCTGGCTTTGACTCATTAGATGCAAGTAGCACTCCCCAACCCCTGACAGTTATGACAACTAAAAATGTCTCCAGACATTACCAAATCTCTCCTGGTGCGTGTGTGTGTGTGTGTGTGTGTGTGTGTGTGTGTGCCCGTGCACAAGCATGTGCTAATTCGACCACTAGTTGAGAATGACTGCTCTAGGCACTAGTCAGGTGCAGTTTTAAAAGGAGTGTGACATGGGCTCAGCACGGTGGCTCACACCTGTAATCCTAGCACTTTGGAAGGCTGAGGCGGGCAGATCACCTGAGGTCAGGAGTTCGAGACCAGCCTGGCCAACATGGCGAAACCCAGTCTCTATTAAGAATACAAAAATTAGCCGGGCATGGTGGCGCATCCCTGTAATCCCAGCTACTCAGGAGGCTGAGGCAGGAGAATCACTTGAACCTGGGAGACAGAGGTTGCAGTGAGCCAAGATCGTGCCATTGCACTCCAGCCTGGGCAACAGGTGAGACTCTGTCTCAAAAAAAAAAAAAAAAAAAAAGTCTGACATGATGAACATTAGAACATTAGGAATGCTCTTTTAACAGTAGCAACTTAGCTCAGCATGGTGCTGCATGACTGTAGTCCTAGCTACTCAAGAGGATGAGGCTGGAAGATCACTTCAGCCCAGGAGGTCGAGCTATGATTACGCCACTGCACTCCAGGCTCAGTGACAGACTGAGACCTCATCTCTAAAACAAAAAACAAAACACCAACGACTTCTGTTATAACAAGCACTGTTATGTTCATAACGTGTTAGCCCTTGTGAGAAATTGTATTATGTTTCAATTCTGGTAAGTTGGAATCACGTGTACTACTTTGGTTACATTCTCATGGAGTCTGTTCATTTTCTGTGAAAGGATAGATTGAGTTTACCATGTGCTCCTCAAGGGCAGTGAGCACAGTGGCTTCTTTGTTTCTATATTCTAAGTTCCTAGCACAGTGAATGTTAAATGAATAGATGAATTTTTTAAAAAAATATTATACACACATTTATATTAATTTTTAGAATATCATGCTTAGATCAGAGATTTGTCATAAGTCTAATATGTAGTAAAAAAATAAGCATCTTTATTTGTAAGCAACAATATCTGTTTTAATCTTTTGATCCAAAAATCCTACAAGCTGATAAAATGTGTAGACTTTATTTTCAGGTCTATTTTCCAGATGAAAAAAATCCATGTGATATTTGCAGCATCCACAGAGTTTTCTTCAATCTGTAAGAATATATTATTAATTATTCACTTGTCTTAGTCCATTTGTGCTACTATAACAAAGTACCTGAGACTGGGAAATTTATAAAGAATAGAAATTTATTTCTCACAGTTCTGGAGGCTGGGACGTCCAAGATCAAGGTGTCAACTGCTCTCTGAAAGCTGCTGTCTGCTTCCAAGTTGGTGCCTCTTGCTGTGTCCTCACCTGGAAGAAGGAGGCAAAAAGGGATGAACATTGTGTCTTCACATGGCAGAATAGATGGAAGGACCAGGCTGCTCTCTGAAGCTTCTTTTATAAGGGCATTAATCCCACCTATTAGAGCAGGGCCGTTATGGCTTAAGCACCTCCCAAAGGCCCCATTTCATCTCAAAACCATCACCTTGGGGTTTAAGTTCCAACATGTGAATTTTGGAGGGACACGTACATTCAAACCATAGCACCACTATATAAAGCACTTTGGGTTAACTCAATGTGATTTAGTTCAATAACTATGGAGCTACCCCTATGAACCTAGCACTAGGAGAGATATAAAAGCACAGTAGTTATCCTCTAGATATGTCTAATGAAAGAGATGTCAGGCTTACAGGATATGCCTCACCTTGTTCTGTCTCTTACCAACTGCGTGATCCTGAGTTCATTGAGGCCATATCATGATTTTGGTGGGCTCTAGGCACTTTTGCCCTTATGGACCCCTTCTTCCATAAAAAAGTATTTAAAGATATATTTATGACTGCATCAGCATAAAGACAAACACAAAACAGCCTGGATTCATTATTACATATTCATTATTATTATATTCATTTTTTTCTTCTGGTTTTAAAAGAAATTAAAATTACAACATGTTTTCTTAGGCTCCTGTAAGTATTATGGGCCATAAGCACTGTGCCTACTGTGCCTAACGGGTAAGTCGACTTTGGGGCCAAGTATTAACCTCATCTAGTTCTCATTTCCCTCTCTATAAAATTTTGGTCTTGAAGGGTTATTATAAGGATTACTTGAGGTACTTAGAAGTTGCATAAGATCAGAAACCAAGTCCGATTTGTTTTCCACAGTGTACCTAGAGCACTTGGCACAGAATAAGCACTCAATAAGATGAATGTGAAATTACTAACATAGTGTCAGGGTATAGTAAACACTTGATAAATATCAGATTTAGTTCACCAGACCTCCTAGGGGACAGTTCAGAACATACATAATAGATATCAGAAAGCTGTCGTGGATGGTACAGACCCTGAATGTCACAGGAATTCAGATCAGGAAGGATTGTGTGGATCGGTCGGTTAGCATGCTTTTTAATTTTTTATTTGTTCAGTGCGTCCATCCCACTTAACTATAGCCATAACACTGTCATTAGCAGCATAGGTAGGAAAAGGATGTGTTCAAAACCATCAATTCTATACTCCAACCTGATATATTTACATATGCAGGGAGTTGTACCAGCATTGCCCTGTAGCTCCAAATCCTCTGCAGATTTAATTACAAAGCTACAAAGTGAGTGCATAAATTATGCACTAAGGCCCATGTTGGGGAAATTACTGTGTAGTCCTGGGAATTAGATAGGAGGTTAGATCTTTGTAATTGATATACTTCCACTTAAGGGTTGAAACCCTGCAGATCAGTGAGAACTTTGGTGTAAAGACAATTTGTCTGTGGTTCTGCAGGGCTAGCTGGACATTTAAACTCCAAACACTAGCTATTGGGAGGAAAAGAACTTTGCAGTTATCCAATCCTGCTCAGGTGTCCCTCTTCAGCTTCATCTCCCCCATGGGTTCACTTGTCCCATCACATCTGGAAGATGCACAATAAATAGTATCAAGCCTTTTGCCTTTTCCTATACTGTTCTCTTTGATGGAACATTCTTCCCCTCTTCATTCTGGGAAACCCCAAAGAGAGTGCCTGTTTCTAGTAGCTACTCTACAAGCATTAGTTTCTTCTCCCTGAGTAAGAAGGCAAAGGTTTCATGTCAGTAAGCTCAGCTCAAATACTTTTCCTTGTGAAAGCCCTTCCTACCTTCCTAGGAAGAAGAAAAGAAAAGAAATGCACCTGTATTGGACACCAATTAAGTACAAGCACTTTGCTGGGTCCTTTACATTTATCATCTTGTTTAATCCTCAGGGCAATTTTGTGCAGAAGGTATTCTTATCCTCAGTACCTAGGTCAAGAACTTGCTGTCTAAATGGTTAAGTAACTTGGCTAAAATCTCTCTGCTAGTAAACAGCAGAGGTGGAAATGGAATCCGGTCTGCCTGGCTGTCTCCCTCAGGCCAGTCAATTGTTCCATTCTTGGGGCTCTTAAAATTCTTCCATCATTCCTCTACCCTAACACATGTCTCACTGTATGGTAATTTATTCATATACTTTCATAATCTGTCTCGTTCATGAAACTCTTTTTTTTTTTTTTTTTGAGACTGGGTCTTACTTTGTTGCCCAGGCTGGAGTGCTGTGGCACAATCACAGCCTTTTGGAACCCTGACATCCCGGGCTCAAGGGATCCTCCCACCTCAGCCTCCCTTGTAGCTGAGACTACAGGCACAAGTCACCACACCCAGCTGATTAAAAAAAAATTTTTTTTGTAGAGACGAGGAGGGGATTGAGGGGGTGTCTCACTATGTTGCCCTAGTTGGTCTCAAACTCCTGGGCTCAAGGGATTCTCCCGCCTCTGCCTCCCAAAGTGGTGGGATTACAGGCATGAGCTACTGTACCCAGCCAACTAAATTCTTGAATCAGAGAGCAAATCTTGTTTCTTTCTGTATCCTTAATGCCTGGCACAAGGACTAGCATGCAGTGGGTGCTCAAAATATGTTGATGGAATAAGGTAAATAATAACAAAACACTAGGCCTGGGGTGGTGGCTCACACCTGCAATCCCAGCACTTTGGGAGGCCAAGGCAGGAGAATCACTTGAGCTTAGGAGTTCAATGTCAGCCTGAGAAACATGGCGAAACCCTTTCTCTGCAAAAAATACAAAAATTAGCCGGGCATGATGGCATGCACCTGTAGTCCCAGCTACAGGGAGGTTGAGGTGGGAGAATCACTTGAGCTCAGGAGGTTGAGGCTGCAGTGAGCCATGATCGTGCCACTGTACTCCAGCCTGGGCAACAGAGTGAGACCCTGTCTCAAAACAAAAACAAAGAAACACTTTGCAGTTTGCAAACCATTTTCTTTTTTTCTTTTTTTTTTTTTTTTTTGAGACAGAGTCTCGCTCTGTCGCCCAGGCTGGAGTGCAGTGGCTCAATCTCGGCTCACTGCAAGCTCCACCTCCCAGGTCCACGCCATTCTCCTGCCTCAGCCTCTCCAAGTAGCTGGGACTACAGGCGCCCGCCACCACGCCCGGCTAATTTTTTGTATTTTTAGTAGAGACGGGGTTTCACCGTGGTCTCGATCTCCTGACCTCATGATCCGCCCGCCTCGGCCTCCCAAAGTGCTGGGATTATAAGCGTGAGCCACCACGCCCGGCCAAACCATTTTCAAATATATGATTTCACTTAAGTATGAATAAGCATAAGATAAAGTTCCTGCTTTTGTTAACTAGCAATATAAACAAGAAAACAAGTTATGTGCTGGTGAAACAAAAATGCACAAAACAGTATCAGAAATAACAGTATTGTATACAGATAAAGTAAATTTACTGAGGCCAAAGAGAATGAGAACTGAGAACAAGATTTTTAGATTTGGAGAGAAAACGATCTTACAGCTCTATTTAGGGAACTGGATGGGACATTTTAAGTACCTTATGTTATTTCATCCTCACAAAAACCCAGTGAGGTGCATGATACTGCCTCTCTTTCCTAGGAAGTGGACAAAATCTTAAAGAGGTTAAGTGATTTGCCCTAAGTCACACAGCTGGGTTATGTCAGAGCCTATTCTATGTTCTAGTCTCTAAGAGTCCTCTTCTTTTTTTATTGTAGTTGTATTACTCTGTGTCAATATTTTAGGAGATACTAGTAGTTAATACATTTCTCTTTATAGGCAATAAAAACATTTCAGCCGGGGTCTGCTGGCTAAGCCCTGTGGTGTATGTAGTAGAAAAAGTATGTGTCTTGGTTTGGGTTGGAGTGCAGGCAAATTATTTAGGATACGATATCAGTAAACCTGGGGAGGAGCTGGGTAGTAAGACAGAAGTGAAGATAGTCAATAATATATACATTATTAAGCTAGTTACCACAGTGGGCAACTGCACCTCAATTATGCTGCGGAACTCTGGGAGACAGTGCAGGGCACATTCAGGGTATCCCAATGGAGGGGTGAGAAAATTGGGGTATTATTCATCTCCCTATACATCATTGGTTCTGATAACATTAAGTCTCCGAAACTCCCAGCTTGCTCTGTGCACAGGCCACGCGTGTTCCCTGGTCAGAAAGAAAGAAAGAAAACCAAAATCATCAGGCAGTGAGCTGCGTGTGTTCCCTATAATAACCTTCAGTGTCTAGAAGTGAATGCCAGGAAAATATGGACAGGAAACCAATAGCATCTGCTACGGAATGTAATGGGATGCAAATACTGCCTCTACCACTTCATTTTATGTTTAAAAAAATTCATTAGGGCTGGGCGCGGTGGCTCACGCCTGTAATCCCAGCACTTTGGGAGGCCGAGGTAGGTGGATCACCTGAGGTCAGGAGTGCAAGGCCAGCCTGACCAACATGATGAAACCCCGTCTCTACTAAAAATACAAAAATTAGCCAAGAGTGGTGGTGGGCGCCTGTAATCCCAGCTGCTCGGGAGGCTGAGGCAGGAGAATCACTTGAACCCGGGAGGTGGAGGCTGCAGTGAGCCAAAATCCCGCCATTATACTCCCGCCTGGGCGACAGAGTGAGACTCTGTCTCAAAAAAAAAAAAAAAAAAAATTAGGTATTTATTGTAAGTCCATCATACACTAAAGGGATTAGCAAACTGGTTTTGAAGACCAAATATGGCTAGCTTCATGGTTTCTTTGTTTTTGAGATGGAGTCTCGCTCTGTCTCCCAGGCAGGAGTACAATGGTGTGATATTGGCTCACTGCAACCTCGGCCTCCCGGGTTCAAGGGATTCTCCTGCCTCAGCCTCCCAAGTAGCTGGGATTACAGGCGCCTGCCACCACACCTGGCTAATTTTTTTATTTGTAGTAGACACGGCGTTTCACATGTTGGTCAGGCTAATCTTGAACTCCTGACCTCAGGTGATCCACCCGCCCCAGCCTCTCAAAGTGCTGGGATTACAGGCGTGAGCCACCGCACCTGGCCTAGCTTCATGTTTTTGTAAATAAAGTTTTATTGGAACACAGCCATGCCCATTCACTTATGCTTTTGCCCTACTACATGGCAGAGTTGGGTGTTTCTGATAAAGAACATCTGGCCCTCAAAGCCTAAAATATTTTGCTATCTGACATTTTATAGAAAATGTTTGCCAACCCCTGAGTTAGGTATTTGGGATACTGAGATGAATAAGATTATTCCCCTGTCCTTAAAGAGTTTACAATCTAATGAACAAGACAAATGTGCAAGCCAATAAAGGCAGGAAATTATTACAAGTGCTACAAGAGCCATTTAAATAAGGGAACTGGGATTTCTAACTAGTTGGAGAGATAAATCAAGAAAATCAGCCAGGAGCAGTGGCTCACCCCTGCAATCCCAGCACTTAGGGAGGCAGAGGCAGGAGGATAGCTTGAGTCCAGGAATTTGAGACCAGCCTGGGCAACATAGTGAGACCCCATTCCAAAAAACAAAAAAGAAGATAAAAAAGAAAATCTTCATAGAAGAGATGACAGACACTTTAATAGAGTCCTGAAAGATGAGTAGGTATTTTCCAGACATAGAGGAGTAAAGACATTCAACACAGAGAAGACAGAAATAGCAGAAATGTCCCAAGGATCAATAATGACATGAATTTAGGGAACTGGTATCATATTTGGAGGTGGGGAGATAAATGACACAAAAAATAAGTCTGGAAGTAAGGAATTAAATTTTATCTTTTCCTTAGAAATATGACTGGCTCTCAGCCGGGCACGGTGGCTCACGCTTGTAATCCCAGCACTTTGGGAGGCTGAGGCGGACAGATCACAAGGTCAGGAGTTCGAGACCAGCCTGGCCAACATAGTGAAACGCTGTCTCCACTAAAAATACAAAAATTAGCTGGTCGTGGTGGCAGGCGCCTGTAATCCCAGCTACTCGGGAGGCTGAGACAGGAGAATTGCTTGAACCTGGGAGGTGGAGGTTGCAGTGAGTCAAGATCACGCCACTGTACAGAGCTAGACTCCGTCTCGAAAGAAAAGAAAAGAAAAGAAAAGAAAAGAAAAGAAAAGAAAAGAAAGAAAGAAAGAAGAGAGAGAGAGAAAGAAAGAAGGAAAGAAAGAAAGAAAGAGAAAGAGAAAGAAAGAAGGAAGGAAGGAAGGGAAGGGAGAATGGAAGGAAGGAAGAAAGGAAGGAAAGAAAGAAAAAGAAAAAGAAGGAAAGAAAGAAAGAGAAAGAAAGAGAGAAAGAAAGAAATGTGACTGGTTCTCACAGTCAGTGTAGAGGCTAGGTTTAAGGTAGCAATAGTGGAGTGGATAACGCCAAGCTATCGTAGCAATCCAAGCATTAAATGGTGCTGGTTTGAGACCAGTTAGTAGCAGTGGATATGGAAAGGAAAGGCTATGTGATTCCAGTGCAGGCTGGTTTAGGCGCCCCTCTTTGCCCAGAGCACATTTACCCCTGGCTTGGTATGTGTTGCCCTGTGTGGCAACACAGACTCTGAGATCCTTGAGGACAGGAACTATGTAAGACTGATCTCTGTATCTTCAGCACTATCTTTAGCACTTCAGGATTCAGCATAGAATTGCTGTTCACTGAAGGCTACTTTCTTGGAAAAATGTAGTGAATTAATATACCTCAAATTTATGGCTGTGATGATTTGTCTTTAAGTTATGGGGACCTAGGTGGATACAGAATGAGGAAGAGGGCATGGGAATTCTGCAAGACTTCTGGTTGGCAAAGAAGGCTGTTGCAATCTGACAGGATGTCCCTGTTTGAACAATAATGCTTGCTTATTTCAGCTCCTTCAGGAGGCAGGCATATGATTATAAATGGCAAATGCCTGGCAAATTCAGAGCTGACTTATAATTACCTGGTGGTACTTTTTTAAAATATATTTTTTATCCTTTACAAAATGGCTTTTTAAGTAGTTACAAGTACAACGTCTGTTACTTGTAGAAAATTTGGAAAACATGCCAGGCGCGGTGGCTCACGCCTGTAATCTCAGCACTTTGGGAGGCCGAGGCGGGCGGATCACGAGGTCAGGAGATCGAGACCATCCTGGCTAACACGGTGAAACCCCGTCTCTCCTAAAAATACAAAAAAATTAGCCGGGTGTGGTGGCAGGCGCCTGTAGTCCCAGCTACTCGGGAGGCTGAGGCAGGAGAATGTCATGAACCCAGGAGGTGGAGCTTGCAGTGAGCCGAGATCGTGCCACTGCACTCCAGCCTGGGCGAAAGAGCGAGACTCCGTCTCAAAAAAAAAAAAAATTGGAAAACACGAAAGTGTAAAGAAAAAACATAAAACCAACCATAATCCCACAAACTGACTATAGATGTTTTTCTTTTCTTTTCTTTTTTTTTTTGAGACAGAGTCATGCTCTGTCAACCAGCCTGGAGTGCAGTGGTGCGATCTTGGCACTGCAACCTCCCTCTCCTGGATTCAAGTGATCCTCCTGCCTCAGCCTCCTGAGTAGCTGGGATTACAGGCGTGCACCACCACACCCAGCTAATTTTTGTACTTTCAGTAGAGACGGGGTTTCACCATGTTGGCCAGGCTGGTCTCAAACTCCTGACCTCAAGTGATCTGCCTGGATCAGCCTCCCAAAGAGCTAGGATTACAGGCGTGAGCCACCACACTTGGCCTACAGATGTTTTTCTGTAGTACATCTATGTAATCTTCTGGGTAGATAGGTATATTTTTTATAAAATTGGAATCATACTGCGTGTGTATATATGCACAAAACTTTCCATCTTCCCAGCTCTCTTATTCCCACTAAGACTTTCTTTAACCTCAAAGGAGATCCAATCCAATCTCTTGGCTTCTTCCTCCTAATCTATTCTCCTTTCCTGCCATCTTACCATAATCAGCCTAGATCTCATGAGCTATGTCTATCTGTTAGCAGCAGTGAATCCACACGGGTTTGCAGCAAGCTCAATTCTCACCTCCTTGGAGGAAAGAATTTGGCCAAGGGGCATATGACAGAGTGAGAGACTGACTCAAGTTTTAGAGCAGGAATGAAAGTTTATTAAAAAATTTTAGAGGAGGAATGAAAGGAAGTACACTTGGAAGAGGGCCAAGTGGATGACTTGAGAAATCCAAGTGCCCCATCTGACCCCTGACTTGGGGTTTTATACATTGGCATGGTTCCGGGACTTGCATCTCTCCTCTCTTGATTTTCCTTGGGGCAGGCTGTCCACATGCACACTGGCCTGCCAGCACTTGGGCAGGCCGCATACACTGTATTTACTGAAGTTGTGCATATGCTCATTTAAGGCGTTTTCCCCTTACCAGTCTAGTGTTCCTAGAGGAAGGTCATATACAAGTTAAACTCCACCATTTTGCCTCTTAGTGCACATGCTTGAGCCCACTCATCCAACTCCTGAGATCTTCTCAGGAAGCTGCTGATCATCAGCTTCAGGTGTCTTCTATCTGTTGGGAGACTGCCTTTCCCTGGCACCAGCTGCTACCAATAATTATTTTATTTAATTAATTTATTTATTTTTTGAGACGGAGTCTCACTCTGTCACCCAGACTAGAGTGCAGTGGTGCAGTCTCAGCTCACTGCAAGCTCTGACTCCTGGGTTCAAGTGATTCTCTTGCCTCAGCCTCCCCAGTAGCTGGGATTACAGGAGTGTGCCACCACGCCCAGCTAATTTTTTTTTTTTTTTTTTTTGTATTTTTAGCAGAGAAATGGTTTCACCATGCTGGCCAGGCTGGTCTCAAACTCCTGACCTCAAGTAGTGATCCACCCACCTCAGCCTCCCAAAGTGCTAGGATTACAGACATGAGCCACTGCACCTGGCCTTCAATGATGATTTGAGAGAGATAGTTTAACGATCTCCTGATCATCATCTGATGGTCACCTGACATTCCTGGGTGGGGGTGCTTTCCTGCCCTGCTCTTGTCTGCCTAACTACCTACTCTAACATATAGGCTAACCAGCTACTCTCAACTCCTTCCTTCCTCCACCTACCTTATAAATCTCTCTCACCTTGGGTAATTCCAGTAATGTACCTCCTGTGTTCCTAGACACAGGTTGCTGAGAATTGCTGGGGGAAAAAAAAATCCCTCAACCATTCAAAACAAGATAAGCCAGTGTTACCAATAGTTTGTATGTTTAAACTCAGCTGGACCCTTATTGCTACTTCCATCCCTTTTTTTTTTTCACTTCACAGAGCCCTTCCCTCTTGCCTTTTACACTTCATTACCTTCTTAAAGTTCACTATCTAATTCTATGACCTCCCCTTCCCCCTTCCTATCTGTTAATGACCTAATTTACATAGAAATAGAGTTCACCAAGGAGAATGCCTCTTAATTTCCTGCATTTGATCTTGAAGTATTTTCCCTAGGCCTTGGCTTTCTCAAGCCTCTCTCATTTTTCCCCATTCTAATTATTGATTCTTAATCTTTTTTCCTGGTTTCTCTTCTTTTTCCTCTTCTTCAAATTTTGCTATCCTCTAGGGTTCCATCCTGAACCATACACTCTATCCACATTCCCTGATCTCAGTGCTTCCCATGCCTTCAGCTACCTTCTCTCTTTTTTTTTTTTTAGAGATAGGGTGTCACTCTGTCGCCCAGGCTGGAGTGCAGTGGCCCATCAAGGCTCACTGCAGCCTCGACCACCTGGGCTCAAGAGCTCCTCCAATTTAAGCTTCCTGAGTAGCTGGAACTACAGGTATGTGCCACCATGCCTGTTTTTTTGTTTGTTTGTTTGTTTTTTGTGGTAGAGACAGGATCTGGCTATGTTTCCCAGGCTGATCTCGAACTCCTGGCTTCAAGTGATCCTCCTGCCTCATGCCTCAACCTCCCAAAGTGCTGGAATTATCGGCATGAACCATCACTCCCGGCCAGCTACCGCCTATGGATTAAAACTCAAATGTGTAATTCCAGCCCTGGTTTATTTCTTGAGCTCCAAATTAGGATATCCATTTGCCAGCTGAATGTCTTTTTTTTTTTTTTTTTTTTTTTT